>NC_053024.1:273416443-273665028 GCF_003073215.2 Triticum urartu | reverse complement strand
TATTTATAGATGGCCAAGCCGACACGATCCGCACCGCACCACACCCCACCTCCGCTCCTGATCTCCTAGTTGCTCCACGTCTGCCATGACCTCGAGCTCCAAAGCGTTATGGGCCAGCCTCTTCACCGCACAAAAGCAGGAGCTGGCCAACTAGCAGGCTTGTCGTGCCAGTCGAATAGAGGCAAGCTTGCCGGCGAGCTCGCCGGCGGGGAGCGACGCCGACGAGAGGATGGACGAGGCATACGACGACAGGCCGACACCACCGCCCTCGTCGGTCCATGTCGGCATATCATTGGAGCACGCCTGAGCGCACTTCAACGTCGTATTGGCAGAAAAGCAGCAGGCTCGCTGATGTCGATGTTCCGACAAGCACAGGAGGACTAAAGATACAACCTTCGGCTCCTCGATGAGCACCGACTCGTGGAGGGACAAATCACCGGGGAGTAGGCGAACGACTATGCCATCGCGGCCATGGTCGGAGAGGATCCCAGATTCCTAGTTGAGCAACATACGTTGTACTAGTCCATGCGTAGCACCTGCGAGATCCGCCGCAAGCGATGGCTGATACGTCCATTTTGCATCATGTTTTTCTACTGATATTTATATTATTTTTGGGTCATTTCACTTTATGATGCAATTCTCATGCCTTTTCTCTCTTGATTTGCAAGCATTAAATGGAGAGGGAGATTACTGGCAGCTGGAGTTCTGAACCTAAAAGAGCTACAATAGAGATAACTATCTACAGAGCTCCAAATGACCTAAAAATTCACGATGAACTTTTATTGAATATATAAAAAATACTAGAGCAAAGAAACACCAAGGGGGGGCACCAGTTGCCCATAAGGCAACAGGGCTTGGTCACCCCCTGGGCGCGCCCTGATGCCTTATGGGCCCCTGCTACCTCTTGAGCACTTGCGTTGGTTTTTTCTTAAAGAGGAAAGGGTGATGCAGCAGAGTAGCGTAAGTATTTCCCTCGGTTTTTGAGAACCAAGGTATCAATCCAGTAGGAGGCCACGCACGAGTCCCTCGTACCTACACAAACAAATAAATCTTCGCAACCAACGCGATAAGGGGTTATCAATCCCTACACGGCCACTTATGAGAGTGGGATCTAATAGATATGATAAGATAATATTTTTAGTATTTTTATGATAAAGATGCAAAGTAAAATAAATGGCAAAGGAAATAACTAAGTATTGGAAGATTAATATGATGGAAGATAGACCCGGGGGCCATAGGTTTCACTAGTGGCTTCTCTCGAGAGCATAAGTATTCATGGCGGGTAAACAAATTACTGTTGAGCAATTGACAGAATTGAGCATAGTTATGAGAATATCTAGGTATGATCATGTATATAGGCATCACGTCCGAAACAAGTAGAATTACTCCACACATCGACCGCTATCCAGCATGCATCTAGAGTATTAAGTTCAAGAGAATAGAGTAACGCTTTAAGCAAGATGACATGATGTAGAGGGATAAACTCATGCAATATGAAATAAACCCCATCTTGTTATCCTCGATGGCAACAATACAATACGTGCCTTGCTGCCCCTACTGTCACTGGGAAAGGACAACGCAAGATTGAACCCAAAGCTAAGAACTTCTCCCATTACAAGAAAGATCAATCTAGTAGGCCAAACCAAACTGATAATTCGAAGAGACTTGCAAAGATAACCAATCATACATAAAAGAATTCAGAGAAGATTCAAATATTGCTCATATATAAACTTGATCATAAACCCACAATTCATCGGTCTCAACAAACACACTACAAAAGAAGATTACATCGAATAGATCTCCACAAGAGAGGGGGAGAACTTTGTATTGAGATCCAAAAAGAGAGAAGAAGCCATCTAGCTAATAACTATGGACCCGTAGGTATGAAGTAAACTACTCACACTTCATCGGAAGGGCTATGGTGTTGATGTAGAAGCCCTCCGTGATCGATGCCCCCTCCGGCGGAGCTCCAGAACAGGCCCCAAGATGGGATCTCGTGGATACAAAAATTTACGGCGGTGGAATTAGGGTTTTGGCTCCGTATCTGGTAGTTTGGGGGTACATAGGTATATATAGGAGGAAGGAGTACGTCGGTGGAGCAACAGGGGGCCCACGAGGGTGGAGGGCGCGCCCAGGGGGGTAGGCGCGCCCCCTACCTCGTGGCCTCCTGGTTGATGTCTTGATGTAGGGTCCAAGTCCTCTGGATCATGTTCGTTCCGAAAATCACGTTCCCGAAGGTTTCATTCCGTTTGGACTCCGTTTGATATTCTTTTTCTGTGAAACCCTAAAATAGGCAAAAAACGACAATTCTGGGATGGGCCTCCGGTTAATAGGTTAGTCCCGAAAATAATATAAAAGTGTAAAATAAAGCCCAATAATGTCCAAAACAAAATATAATATAGCATGGAACAATAAAAAATTATGGATACGTTGGAGACGTATCAAGCATCCCCAAGCTTAATTCCTGCTCGTCCTCAAGTAGGTAAATGATAAAAACAGAATTTTTGATGTGGAATGCTACTTAGCATAATTTCAATGTAATTCTATTAATTGTGGTATGAATATTCAGATCCGAATGATTCAAGACAAAAGTTTAATATTGACATAGAAATAATAATACTTCAAGCATACTAACTAAGCAATTATGTCTCTTCAAAATAACATGCCCAAAGAAAGTTATCCCTACAAAATCATATAGTCTGGCTATGCTCCATCTTCACCACACAAAGTATTCAAATCATGCACAACCCCGATGACAAGCTAAGAAATTATTTCATACTTTTAATGTTCTCAAACTTTTTCAATTTTCAAGCAATACATGAGCGTGAGCCATGGACATAGCACTATAGGTGGAATAGAATGGTGGTTGTGGAGGAGACAAAAAGGGAGAAGATAGTCTCACATCAACTAGGCATATCAATGGGCTATGGAGATGCCCATCAATAGATATCAATGTGAGTGAGTAGGGATTGCCATGCAACGGATGCACTAGAGCTATAAATATATGAAAGATCAACAAAAAGAAACTAAGTGGGTGTGTATCCAACTTGCTTGCTCACAAAGACCTAAGGCATTTTGAGGAAGCCCATCATTGGAATATACAAGCCAAATTCTATAATGAAAAAATCCCACTAGTATATGAAAGTGATAACATAGGAGACTCTCTATTATGAAGATCATGGTGCTACTTTGAAGCACAAGTGTGGAAAAAAGGATAGTATTATTGCCCCTTTTTCTTTTCTTTTTTCTTTTTTGGGCCTTTTTGGGACAATACTCTATGAATGATGATCATCACACTTCTATTTATTTACAACTCAATGATTACAACTCGATACTAGAACAAAGTATGACTCTATGTGAATCCCTCCGGCGGTGTACCGGGATAGCAATGATGCATGAGTGACTTATATGAAAGAATTTATGAACTGTGGCTTTGCCACAACTAAAATGTCAACTACATGATCATGCAAAGCAATATGACAATGATGGAGCGTGTCATGATAAACGGAACGGTGGAAAGTTGCATGGCAATATATCTCGGAATGGCTATGGAAATGCCATGATAGGTAGGTATGGTGGTTGTTTTGAGGAAGGGTATGATGGGTGTATGATACCGGCGAAAGGTGCGCGGTATTAGAGAGGCTAGAAATGGTGGAAGGGTGAGAGTGCATATAATCCATGGACTCAACATTAGTCATAAAGAACTCACATACTTATTGCAAAAATCTATTAGTTATCAAAGCAAAGTACTACGCGCATGCTCCTAGGGGGATAGATTGGTAGGAAAAGACCATCGCTCGTCCCCGACCGCCACTCATAAGGAGGACAATCAATAAATACATCATGCTCCGACTTCTTAACATAACGGTTCACCATACGTGCATGCTACGGGAATCACAAACTTCAACACAAGCATTTCTCAAATTCACAATTACTCAACTAGCACGACTCTAATATCACCATCTCCATATCTCAAAACAATTATCAAGTTTCAAACTTCTCATAGTATTCAACACACTCATAAGAAAATTTTATTTATTTAATCTTGAATGCCTCAAATAATTAAAGAAAATTACCATGTTGTTTTGTAGGACTCTCAAAATAATCTAAGTGAAGCATGAGAGAACAATGGTTTCTATAAAACAAATCCACCGACATGCTTTAAAAAATATAAGTGAAGCACTAGAGCAAAAACTATATAACTCAAAAGATATAAGTGAAGCACATAGAGTATTCTAATAATTTCTGAATCATGTGTGTCTCTCTCAGAAAGGGGTGTGCACAAGGATGATTGTGGAAAACTAACAAATAAAGACTCAAATAATACAAGACGCTCCAAGCAAAACACATATCATGTGGTAAATAAAAATATAGCTCCAAGTAAATTTACCGATAGAAGTAGACGAAAGACCCAAGCTTTGGCTTCACTACAAAAAAATACAATTCCGTTATGATACATGTTTGTCACAGTAGGTCGCGTTTTTTGTCATGCATGTACATCCATGACAAATTTATGATAGAATCAAGATAGTCATACCTGTGCTGTCGTAGAAGTGTTCCATGACATTACCAAAATTATCATCACGGAAGTGTCCACTTCCATGACGATAAATCGCGCGTCACAGAAGTGCTTTCGTCAAGGGTGACCGACACGTGGCATCCACCGTAACGGAAAGCCGTTAAGCTATCGGGTCAGGTTTTGGATCCGATAACCCGTTAACAGCCCCGACCAATGGGAAATTTCCGTGTGTAAAATTCTTATTGGCCGGACGAAACACATGTCAGCTCATCAGTGGGTCAGATAGGCGCCTATGATACATCAACACGTGGCACGACCCAATAGAGGCCCATTCCTGTGAAAAGGACGGCCCGTTTGACTTGGTCAAAAGGTGGCGGGCCGGCCCATGTAAAGCCTGTTAACGGCCTGTTCGCATATAGCCCATTTACAGCCCGCTAACCCAAGGCCCGTTACGCCCTATCCGAATTAGGCCCAGTAGCGTCATCTGGGCCACCCAATATGATTCCAGCCTGTTTTCACTTCTGGCCCATGACGTATTTCGGCCCATATGAGGCCCTATGTAACTCTTGGCCTACTAACGGCCGTGGTGAAACTGGCCCGTAATGAACAGTGTATCACTTTACACCCATTAACGGCCCGTGGTGAAACTGGCCCGTAATGAACAGTGTATCACTTTATACCCATTAACGGCCCATTATTCCGTTGGGCCGTTTCCAACCCATGTTATCTTTCGGCCTTCTCAGAGCCCATTTATTCTTGGGCTCATTTCCAGCATTCGTTTACTTATGGCCCGTTACTGTCATTTTTTGCTTGTGGGCCAAATTTAGCCCATGGTTACAGTCGGCCCATTTGTGGTCCGTTAATACGTTGGGCCGTTTTCATAGCGTCATCAAATACAGCCTATTAACGATGGCCCGTTATGGTCGGCCCATGAACGGACGATTCCAACTCTAGCTCGTTTACGGCCATAATGCGGCCTATTATTGGCCCATGTTTGGCCATCGATCATACTGCCGTATAAGGCCCATTGATGATACGGCCCGTAGAAGGCCCATTGTTTCTACGGCCCGTAGAAGGCCCATTGTTTCTACAGCCCGTAGAAGGCCCACTGTTTCTACGGCCCGTAGGAGGCCTAGTGTCACTACAGTAAATATTAGCCCATGGTTATTGTGGCCTAGTTTTAAAAAATAGGTTATTGCAGCCACTAGCAAACCGCGGAAAAAGAACTGCAATGACTAGAAGCAAACAAATAAACAAGACAACAAGGAAATAAATAAGCAAGCAACTTACGCTAGGCTATCACACGTATTACATCCACTGGGCATCAAAGTTCGCCACGAGTGCAAATAAACGCGTCGACAAAAGAATATACAAAACTAAGAGCACTTCAGAAGGCACTTGGCCTGGCCAGGTCGCCCCCCCCAAACAGCTGAAGAAGCTGAGTAGACCTCAGTTGTGTCAACGATAGATGCATCAACACTAGATTTAAGGCATGATGGTGTGCACGGCAGTCCTCTGACATCTTCATTGCATCTTTGACTTCAAGTCGGAGCTGAGCTGAAGCAAGCCTTTCCGCTTTAAGTTGAGACTGAAGAAGTCGAACTGATTGAGGCAGCGACTGCACAGAGGTTGTCTCACACCTGCTGGTGAGTAGCTTCAACTCACTATCTTCATCAAGACAGGTCCTTGGGGTCATCTCGCTGTCCTCAAGATGGTTTGGCTCACTATCTTCCCTAAAGTTCTGCCTGGCATAAGAGATACGAGTCTGAAAGAGAAACAAGGAGACATGTAACAGGTTTCACAATTATATAAGCAAATAAATGGATCTGTTCTGCATAAGGAACATGTTTTTACAACTACAATTTGAAACTGGTAGTTGTTGCAAACATCCAATCAGATGTAAACAGCAAAGCAAACAACGGTGGAGGAAATGATGCCTATCCAAATCTATACTAGAACAAAGTTTGAAGGCTTGAGAAGGATGAACTTACATTACATGTTAACATGGGCTGGACAAAGCCCTTCTCCATGTTGATGGAAGGATAATTCAATAAATTCCCCAAAGAAAATTCTTTATAAGCGTTGCCATCATTCTACATTTTGCAAAGAGTAAATATAGATCAAATAATATTGGAAAAAACAGAGGATAATGAAGCTCAGGTGTAGACTGATGATACATAATCAAATAGCAATTAATTAAGTACACTGTTACAAGGCAAAAGGGAGAGAGGTACTGACAAGAGCAATGCAGAGCCCATTATTGTTTTGAGATCGTATGATCCTTTGAGCAAGGAGATTCATCTGAAATTAGTTTTCATACAAGAGAGAAGGTAAGGCACAAGCAGAAATTTAGGAGTTCAAATTTTGAATTGATATCATAGACAGTACCTGACGCTGGGCTCCCGGCAGTTCTAATAGGGGTTTGGCCACTGGAGTAGGGGTAAAGTGTGGTACAGTTGGGCTTGTGTTTTCTGTGGCTGCTGATCTATCTGATTTAACAGGTATCACTACCTTTTCCAAATACCTAGTTTGTACTCCTTGATGACCTGCACTCACCCTCTTTCTTTTGGACACCTATTACGAAAGAACAACATTTGACTGGAAAAACATAGTGTGATGACACATGGAATAGGTACAGAAAATGGATAGGTATGGCATATACTCATATATGATGCTTAAACTAAGCAGATGGTGTAACAAAGTAGAAGTAATGCAAGAGGTCAGAAGCAAAATATGTGCGACCAATACAACTTTGCAAAGTTAGAGCAAGCACCTTGATGGGTGAATAAGATAGGCCATCCTCCACCATGCCAAGTTTGTTAGGCAGTGGATCATTCCACAATATTCCTCTCGTGCGCCCATTCTCATATTCATTTTGATAATGTTCAATATCTGACATGCATGAAAACATAAAAACAAGTGAGGTTTTCTTTGTAATGCAGAAGTGATTCTAATCCAATACTGCCTCCCTGTAAACCCCTTTGTGCTATCTCTGCAATTCTTTTAAAAGATGCCATGCATGCTGTAATTTGTTGTGTGCATTAATATAATGTGGCCTACTACTCAAAATATGAGAGCTCCAGAAGTGATGACACTTCGCAGATGATAGCTTCAACATATAGTAAAGAAGAACAAGTCGACCTGACCTGACAGATTCAAAATATACTAAGGGAGAACAACTCGACCTGGCCAGTCGACCGCAAGAGAAGAGTATCATCTTAAAGAAGAGCAGAAGAGTAGAAGAGCAAGCAGATTGAAGATATTACAAGTCTTTTAATACAATGTCGGTTGGCCACCCATGATGAACCAGAGTGCACAGAGAAATACTATTCTTTCCGATCTCTCCATATGTGGCTCACATGCATTTCAAAACTAAAGTAGGAACATTTAGCTAACCAATTAAACATCTCTCAGTTTTACTAATATCAGCAATAATATCAGATATGAATTTGTACAACTAAACTTGTTTAGCTCGATGGGTGGAGCAGTGCTATTACAACACGAACCACGTAGGCTGATTGTGGTCATCATAAAATGGGGAAAACATAAGCATGATGAGTACAGTGTTGACCGTGGCAGTGGGATGGTGGATCTGAAGCTGCAAACCGCACAAAGGGTAGTTAGCAACCGATGTTTTCTTTGAAATAACAACTAAGATTTGGTATGGACAAGAAAGCACGGTCAACAAGTGACAAAGAAATGCAATTATGCTGTCTCTCTATATGTCGCGACATGCATTTGGAAACTCAAGTGGGACCTTTAGCTAACCAATTAAATGTGTCGGTTAACTAATATCAGTATCATATCACAATCATATTTGAACAACTAAGCTTTCGAATTCTGAGTGTTGTGTTGTTTAGCTTGAAGGGTGGAGTAATGCTAGTACGACAGAAAGCACCTACGCAGATCATAGTAGAGTAGATAAAAGGGGAAAACCCTAAGCATCAAGAGAAAAATCAGGAAAGTGGAACTAGCTGGACCAGTGGGTGGCACACATGCTTTTCGAAACGAATATAGGAACATTAGGTGACCAATTAAATGTTCTCTGTTTTAGTGATATGAGCATCATATCAGATTTGTATTTCAACACGTAAGCTTTGGGTTGAGGTCTTGAGGAGCAGTGATGGCACGACACGAAGCACCTACGATGATGGTAGTGAATATAAAGGGGGGAAACCATAAGCTTTACGAGTATAGTGCCCGTGCCATGGCGGATCTGAAGGTGCAAACCGGACAAAGCTACTTCGCAACCAATGTTTGCTTTCAACTAGCCACTACGATTTGGTACGGACAAGAAAAGTACAGTAAACAAATTACGATCTATTTTCCGAGTGAGATCAATAACTTAAGCACATATGGAAGAGTACCACCTCTCTTGCGACGCCGTGTAGGCCTATGCTGATACGTTGAGGGTGCTGCGGGTGCGATGGCTGTCGGCGGCGGGGAAGAAGACTTTAGATGACAGATGGCCGGGTCGGGGGATATATCCTGTTGCCGTGGACAAGGCGGTCGTAGGAGCGGCAACGACAAGGTGGACGACGGCGCCGATGAAGCGAGAGGAGGCGATGAAAGGATCCTGGTCCAGCGCCGTGGATGAGAGATGTCCATCTCTTGCAGTGGACGACGGGGTAGGGGTAGCGGCTCCGGCAAGGTGGAGGATGGGGTGGCGGACGGAGGAGGCTGGCCGCAGTGCGGAGGTTGTCGTGCCGCCGACGGTGTATGAATGGAGAAATGGAGGGGATGGGGGATCTCAAACTTTGGGACGCGCTTCTCTGAAATGGGGGAAAGTTACGAACTTATCCCCCATTTAAAATTTCGGACATCGCGTCGGTTGGGGATAGGATGGTAATCTCGCATCTCCCTAATATTTGCTGGTAACTATTTCGGGCGAGGAGAGGGTGTTTTGCCGCCCACTGTTGGCACCCATGGTGTATGAACGGGGCTGACAGGTAGGGCGGTTGTGTCACGTCTGATGGAAGTTACACATCTGCCCCTATTTAAAATATTAGCCTACATCGATTTCGGGCGAGGAGAGGATGTTTTGCCGCCCATGGTTGGCGCCCATGGTGTATGAACGGGGCTGACAGGTAGGGCGGTTGTGTCACGTCTGATGGAAGTTACACATCTGCCCCTATTTAAAATATAAGCCTACATCGATTTCGGACGAGGAGAGTTTGTTTTGTCGCCCACCGTGTATGAATGGGGAAATGGAGGAAGAGACACATGTCTTTCGGACGAGCTTGAATCAAATGTGTTTTGCCGCCCATGTTTGGCGCCCACCGTGTCTGAATGGGCTCAGAGGCTGTCGTGTCACGTCTGATTGAAGTTACTAGTCTACCCCTATCGACAGCAGTGTAAATCCTGTCGATAAGGATGTCAAGTGTCAGGGGTAGACAGTAATTTCCATCTCGCAAACACTTGCTTAGAGCAGCCCACAAATTATAGTGGGTGTTTAGCCGCTTCGTTCAAAACTTGGGAGAATTAGCATTCACGTTTGCCCTGGGACCTGGCAAACTAAATTCAAATCCAATTTGTATTCGATTACGTAATATCCACAGATAATTATACGTTTTGTTATTTATTTCTTCAAAACCACAACAAAGATTTATTCCACCTTTATATATGATTATGATTTAGAAATGCCATGATCTTAGAATTCAGTAGGTTGGGTACACTCTGAGTCAAACAGTTATTTCATCCAATACAATATGCTCACACGACAAACAGTTCACCTTATGTCAATCATACAAATTCTGAGGATTACTGTCGGTGTCAAAACCGGCAGATCTCGGGTAGGGGTCCCGAACTGTGCGTCTAGGCCGGATGGTAACAGGAGGCAGGGGACACGATGTTTTACCCAGGTTCGGGCCCTCTTGATGGAGGTAAAACACTACGTCCTGCTTGATTAATATTGATGATATGGGTAGTACAAGAGTAGATCTACCACGAGATCGAGGAGGCTAAACCCTAAAAGCTAGCCTATGGTATGATTGTATGTTATGGTTGTTGTCCTACGGACTAAAACCCTTCGGTTTATATAGACACCGGAGAGGGTTAGGGTTACATAAGGTCGGTTACAAAGGAGGAGATATCCATATCCGTATTGCCTAGCTTGCCTTCCACGCCAAGTAGAGTCCCATCCGGACACGAGACGAAGTCTTCAATCTTGTATCTTCATAGTCTAACAGTCCGGCCAATGGAGATAGTCCGGCTGTCCGGAGACCCCCTAATCCAGGACTCCCTCAGTAGCCCCTGAACCAGGCTTCAATGACGATGATTCCGGCGCGCAGTATTGTCTTCGGCATTGCAAGGCGGGTTCCTTCTCTGAATACATCATAGAAGAATTTGAATACGAGGATAGTGTCCGAACCTGCAAAATAAGTTCCACATTCCACCATAGAGAGAATAATATTTTCGCAGATCTAATTTGCTGACTTGTCTTAACAGTATGACGTCATGTCATGGCCCGGTGATTATTCGAACCGTTCCCTTTAACCAGCCCCGCACATAACGCGAGGCAGTTTCTCGACACGTCTTGTCAAAGCAGAGATCGTGTCCCCTTATTACAGGATTCTCATCAATACGGGCGTGGGTAACCCAACCGCCCCATCAATTGCGGCGCTTGGGGGATAAGCGAGTTTTACCAGGCAAGTGGGGATGCTTAGCTCCGTCCACCCATATAAAGGGATAAGGATTCACCTTTCTATCCACGCCTTCTTCCTCCTTTGCTCATCCGTTTTCGCACACTCGAGCTCTAGCGCCCAAGTCCACACTTCCCACCTCAACCTTCTCCAACCATGTCCAGAGCGGGAGGCAGGTGGATGGTCTCCTCCGTTATGGAGGGAGACATCAAGAAACTGAGGAGAGCCAGATACCTGCCCGACGACATCGCGCACCGGCTCCCAGATGAGGGGCAGCTCATCCCCACCCCCAGTCCCTATGAGAGGGTAGTATTCCTCACCCATTTCCTCCACGGACTGGGATTCCCTCTCCATCCATTCGTCCGGGGGCTCATGTTCTATTACGTCCTAGATTTCCACGATCTGGCCCCGAACTTCATCCTCAACATCTCGGCGTTTATCGTCGTGTGCGAGGCCTTCCTCCGCATCAAGCTCCACTTCGGCTAATGGCTGAAGACCTTCAATGTCAAGCCGAAGGTGGTGGGCGGCCACCAGGCGGAGTGCGGAGGCGCCATGGTGGGCAAGATGCCCAACGTAACATGGCTCGAGGGCTCCTTTGTGGAAACCATAAAGGGGTGGCAATCGGGGTGGTTCTACATCACCGAGCCGCGCGACCCTGTATGGGCAGCGGCCCCCGAGTTCCGATCTGGCATCCCCACGCGGCTCACCTCCTGGAAAGAGAAGGGCCTATCCTGGGGTAGTTCGGAAGAGCTGACCGGACTCCAAACATGTATTCAAAACATGGTGAACAAGAAGCTCAAGCTTGTCAACATAGTCCAAGTTATGCTCATCCGCCGGATCCTCCGTGCCAACAACGGGAGTTCAACTTGTGGGAGTTCGACCCGGCGCAGCACCGAACTCTGAACATGCTCTTCGACACGACTCATGAAGATGCCTGGAGGGTGCTGTTCAAAAGTGCCGAGGTCCCCCCTCCTATTACTGAGGATCGCGGATTCAGCGCGAAGCGCCAAGCTAGTGCGGTAAGCTGGCTTACCTTTCACAGGATACTTATTATTTTTTTATAGATTGACTCTATGCGGGATCTAAACTCCCGTACCTTTGACAGGACTCGCAGAAGATGGCCGGATAGATCGACTGTCCGGCTCCTTTGCCCGAAGGCCCCGCAGACACTCTTCTGGCGAAGATGTTCACTCCGTCCACTTATACGGTGCCGGAGAAGACCAAGAAGGCCAAGGGAACCCGAAAGAGTTCCCGACGCCAGGCGTCGTCAGACTCACCGTCCGATGACTCTTCGGCGCACTCTTCCCCCGAAGACGAGGAAGAAGAAGAAGAAGATGCTCCCCCACCGACTAGGGGAGACAGGAAAAGGATGGCCGCCCCAACTGGGGGGGGGGGGGCGAAGGGTCCAAGAAGGGAACGACTCTCCTTCCGGACAGCTCCACCGCCGCCGACGAAGGCGAAGACGAGTGGTTGCCCAGGGCCAAGCCCCCGGGGAGATCGTAAGTATTCGGATACCAGAGTAACCCATAGGATTCCTTTGTCGCGCTGCTTTCCCTAACGCCGAACACAATTATGCAGGCCGCCACGAGCCAGTATCAATGTATCGTCGGACGGCTCCTTGGGCTTGTCGGGCATGGATAGCGATCCAGTCCCGACCGCCACCTCCCCTCATCCTGCCGACGACGCCGAGGTGTTGTCTCAAGAGGCACCGGATCGAGGGGAGACAGTCCCATAGGTGCCTCAAGGCGACCTTCCGGACTCCGGGAGCCGAGGGGACGGGGCCCCTGAGAGCTCCGAGTTCAGCCCTCAACCGAACACCGCGCCGGAACCTCCAGCGGTTCCAGGCTCGAGCAGGCAACCTCCTTCTAAGAGGGGCAAGACGCCTGTGCTGGTGACCTCTGTCCATCCAGAGGTGCCGGACAATCTGCTGGAAGCGCTTCGCAGCGCTTCCATCGACGAGGAGCACCGCACTATCATGAGTGTGGTGATCCAGAAGGTTCAGTCCGCCAAGAGCGGATTGACTGAAGCCTGTGCCAGCCTTCTAACAGGCTTCGAGGTAAGTGTTTTAAAATGTAGTAGAAATATTACCGCATAGAAAGTAGCCCTTGATGCTTTGTTCGGTGTTCACAAAGAAAAGCCGAACAGAGGATCAAATAATATTGCAGGAGTCTAATATAAGTGTGTCAATATGCATATGCAGGCTTCGCTGCTGGCGTCCGCCGCACTGACTTCCGTCCAGGAAAGAGCTCGGCCTTGCCAAGAGGCAGCTCGAGGAGAACAAGGGTAAGTAATACCCTGTCTATAGATATGTATATATAAAAGAGGATGCGATTGCAAAATGACAGGATCATCGTATGTTTGCCAGGGGCCACGACCGAGGTGGCGACCCTGAAGCAAGCGCTAACCAAGGCCGAAGATAAAGTGGCCAAGGAGCGCACCGAGCGAGAGAAGCACGAGGCTCGGGTGGGCAAGGTGCAGCAAGAGCTCCAGGCTCTCGTGGCGAAGCACGAGGCGTTGGAGCTTGACTCAAAGACGCGGGAGTCTGAGCTTGCCGCGGCCCTCGAGAGTGTAAAAAGTGCCAAGGCCAAAGCCCAAAAGGCCCTCCAAGAGATCGACGCGATGAAGAAGATAGCGGCGGGTAAGGCTTTCTATATGCAAAGCAAGCATGTAAAAGTAAATTACCGATTACTTACCCGGATCCGGAGCTCTTCAGGAGCATTCGCAGTTTTGCCCCGCAGTGTGTCCGACCGAGGACGGAAGCTTGAAGGAGAAGTTGTTCTGGTCTTAGTATGCTGAGGTCGGACATCCAGTGCAAATGAGCGACCAGCTGAAGCAGATGGTCGAGCTACATAAGGCGGTCGATCAGGCCATGAAGAGCTTTATAGTCCGACTATGGCCTAGCGACGCCCTTCCGAACAGCTTCTTCGGCCTGGTGAGGCGGCTTGTAGATGCCTGCCCGCGGCTGGAGGTCGTCAAGCGATCTGTCTGCATTGAAGGTGCATGCCGGGCTTTCGCCCGTGTGAAATTGCAGTGGGTCAAGCTGGACGCCATGAAGCTGATCAAGGAGGGGCCGCCGGAGGGCAAGGAGCACCGCCACCCCGAGATGTATTACGAGGGTGTTCTACCGGGTGCCCGTCTCATAGCGGACGAGTGTTCAAAAGATGTAATATTTGAATGAGACTTGGTCGTTTTATCCTGTAGGTATGAAAACTTGTTTCATATGCGCTATGCAACGCTTGTTGGAATTTAAAATATTACCTTCTGTTTGGTTGTTTATCCAATCTGAGAGATGGCTAGTCCTCGGCTTCTGCCCCCATGCCACAAGTGCTGGGGTGTTCGGGATAAACCTGAGCACTCTTGTTCCCATGTTTGGGTCCTTCGAGGGAGGTGCTCAGCACAGCGAACAAGGCAACCGGACTAATAATGCTTTATCACTCTCACTTAGCCATAGAATTCTATAATTTTAAATTTCGGCGAAGCCCCTGGTATTTGGAAGGCCGAATTCGGGGCGCGATACACGCCTTTAAGCCGGATAGGGCCGGCCCCTCGTTCTAAGCGGCATAAGTCTTTAGGGACTTGAAAACCTTGCCGAATAGCGACCAGTCTCTCGCCTTATCATGACAGTCAGTTTTAGCTTTCTCTACTGAGGTGCTGAACCCAGCAGAACCGGGGCACAATCGCAGTAGTTCTCCTAGCGCTACCTTAGCCGATAGAGCGGAACATAAGGTACCAAAACATAGGAGCCGGGCAAACCCAACATTTTGACCAAAGACATGATTCGGAGCTGATGCATATAATGCTATAAGTTCGGGGTGCCGCACTTGTGAAAGTGTTCGGACTTTTCACACCGCATTGTGGGGTACGTAAGCCCCTGGTGTATTGGCCGTACCATAGTGTACGGTTGCAAGGCGTCATTAATGAACACACACACACACACACACACACACATATATATATATATATATAACAAGAATGCAATAATAGTCGTAATGTCATGCATTGTTTATTAAAAAAATTGCGTTAAAGCAGAGTGATACAGATAGTGCGATAAGCAAAGAGTAGGACTATGTCCCTTCCAAGGGCAAGCTGAGGAATGATATTAAATTGAATATTTCACTCGTTATTGTAATCAACCTGGGAATTCCATGGTATAACGTAGCTGTCTGCCTCCTTGGTTGCTGCATCATGTGTTCGGCAATAGTGCTGCCAGACAGTGTTTCCAGAGATCAAGGTCCTGAAAGAAAAGGCAAAATAACCAAACGGGAATCCCCTACTGTGGTTTAGGCCGCGTCTTGGGGCGTGCCGCAGTTGTGCCCCCTCCCCACCTGTGCCCATGGTATTTTTAATGCGTAATTATGTATGCGCGGCACGAGTTTCACCGCTGGGCTGGGATTGGGGTGGCCGCCGTATTGCTACGCGAGCTCAGATCGCGCCAGGCAGTCTATTTGCCGATTGCCCCGAGCGCGCTTGAAGGTGTCCGGGCTGTGAAGCGCCGGACTGGTTGATTGCCTTGAGAGGCTGCTTTGCGTTTCTGCTGCGAGGGCTGCGGTGTGCTCCTCTGTTCAGAGAGAGCGCTCTGTGTTTCCATTGACTGTAATAACTCCACGAGGTCCTGGCATCTTGAGCTTGAGGTATGCATAATGCGGTACCGCATTAAATCTAGCAAATGTGGTTCGCCCGAGCAGCGCGTGATAACCACTGCGGAACGGGACTATATCGAAGATTAACTCTTTGCTTCAGAAGTTATCCGGGGATCCGAAGACCACTTCCAGTGTAATTGAGCCTGTGCAATGGGCCTCTACACCTGGAATGACGCCCTTAAAGGTCGTTTTTGTGGGTTTGATCCTTGAGGGGTCTATACCCATTTTGCGCACTGTGTCATGATAAAGCAGGTTCAGGCTGCTGCCTCCATCCATAAGGACTCGAGTGAGGTGAAAATGCGTCGATAATTGGGTCTAGGACCAGTGCGGAAAATCCGCCATGACGGATACGAGTCGGGTGGTCCCTGCGATCGAAGGTGATCAGACAGGAGGACCAAGGGTTGAACTTTGGGGCGACTGGCTCCAACACATATACGTCCCTGAGCGCACGCTTCCGCTCCCTCTTGGGGATGTGGGTTGCGTATATCATGTTCACCGTCCGCACTTGCGGGGGAAACCTCTTCTGTCCTCCAGTGTGCGGCTGCCGGGGCTCCTCCTCGTCATTGCTATGTGGCCCCTTGTCCTTGTTATCGGCAATTAACTTGCCGGCCTACTTGAACACCCAACAATCCCTGTTGGTGTGATTGGCTGGCTTGTCTGGGGTGCCGTGTATTTGACACGAGCGATTGAGTATACGGTCCAAGCTGGACGGACCCGGTGTACTTTGTTTGAATGGATTTTTCCACTGACTGGGTTTAGAGCCTTTGAATCCGGCATTGACTGTCGTATCCTTAGTATTTTCGCTGTTAATGCGGCGCTTATGTTTGTTGCGACGTGACCTGCTATTGCCGTCCTTGGTATCTGAGGTACCATGGTTCTTTGATATGTTATTACTGCGAGCCAGCCAGCTGTCTTCTCCCGCACAAAAGCGGGTCATGAGCGTCGTGAGAGCTACCATAGATTTCGGCTTTTCCTGACCAAGGTGCCGGGCTAGCCACTCGTCTCGGATGTTGTGCTTGAAAGCCGCTAAGGCCTCCGCATCCGGACAGTCGATGATTTGATTTTTCTTTGTAAGGAACCGAGTCCAGAATTGGCTGACCGACTCTTCTGGCTGCTGAATTATGTGGCTCAAATCATCAGCGTCTGGTGGTCGCACATAAGTGCCCTGAAAGTTGTCGAGGAATGCGGCTTCCAGATGTTCCCAACAGCTAATGGAGTCCGCTGGCAAGCTGTTAAGCCAATGCCGCGCTGGTCCTTTGAGTTTTAGTGGGAGGTATTTGATGGCGTGTAAGTCATCACCGCGGGCCATGTGGATGTGGAGGAGGAAATCCTCAATCCATACTGCGGGATCTGTTGTGCCGTCGTATGATTCAATATTTACAGGTTTGAAACCTTCTGGGAATTGATGTTCCATTACTTCGTCTGTGAAGCATAAGGGGTGTGCGGCGCCTCTGTATTGGGCTATGTCGCGACACAGCTCGAATGGGTCTTGCCCGCTGTGTTCGGCCCGGCCGGATTTGCTTTTACTATATCCGGCGTGACGTTTATCGTCTCGCAGAGTGGTGCGCCGTCGTGATCCGTAGGTCGATCTTGCATGCTTCGCTTTGTCCTCCAATGTGTCTCGCAGGTCTGGCGTATCTCCCCATGCCTTTTTATTTGAATGGTGTCGGGGTGGAGGCTGAGCTTTTGGCTGGAATGCCTCTCTATCGCGGCCACGAGGTGACCGATCAGCCGTATCATACGCTTCTTCCTCCAATCGGGGTAGTAGCCTGCACTTTGGGTAATTCTTGAAGGGGCGCTCGAGTTTATATTCCTCGGCCGCGAGGACTTCAGTCCATCTGTCAGCTAACAGATCTTGATCAGCTTGAAGCTGCTGCTGCTTTTTCTTCAGGCTATTTGCCGTGGCCGTAAGCCGGCACTTGAAGCGCTCTTGTTCGACAGGATCCTCTGGTACGGCGAATTCATCGTCGCCGAGGCTTGCCTCGTCTTCGGAGGGGGGGTGTAATTGTCATCCTCCTCCTCTCCGTCTGCCGCTCTCTCAGGAGAGCTGGCTCCTTCATCCTCCTGCTCTAAATCTTGCTGGAGGGGATTGTTGTTGTCTTCGACACTATCTGGAGTGTTATTATCTCCTGCGTCGGTATCCCCACTTTTGCTTTGGCGGGACTTAGAGCGGCGCCGCTGATGTCGGCGCTTGGGTTGCTTCTTGGAGGGGTCATCCTCCGCTATCTCGTCGCCATTGCCTTTGTTGGGTGTATCCACCATGTATATGTCATATGACGAGGTGGCTTTCCAGTGCCCTATAGGCGCTGGTTCATGTTTGTCTCCTACATCGTCGTCCATACCGTCGATGTCTTCGGAGTCGAAGTCGAGCATGCCGGTTAAATCATCGACAGTGGCTACGAAGTGGGTGGTGGGTGGGCGTCGAATTTCTTCGTCATCCGCATCCCAATCCCGTTGGCCATAGTCCGGCCCGGGCTCTCCTGACAAAGAGAGAGACCTTAGTGAATTCAGAATGTCGCCGAAGGGCGAGTGCTAAAAGATATCCGCGGCGGTGAATTCCATGATCGGCGCCCAATCGGATTCGATTGGCAGGGGCACGGATGGTTCGGAGTCCGGAAAAGAGTCCGACACCATGGAGTCACGGGCTACGCAGAGGGTTAGTCTGGTGTTCGGCTCGATCGCCGTTGAGACTGCAGCCCCTGAGGCGGTGTCTAACCACCCGTCCTCGATTGGCGCAGTGGGCTCCGGGCTAAGGGTCGGAGCTGACGCGGGCGCGGCCTCTGGGGTACTATTCGGCGGCAGAGCTAGGTCATACCCATCGTGATAGTGCGGCACGCCTGGCTGTGGCTCGAATCCGTCGAAGATCAAGTCTCCGCGGATGTCGGCCGTGTAGTTCAAACTTCCAAACCTGACCTGATGGCCAGGGGCGTAGCTTTCAATCTACTCCAGATGGCCAAGCGAATTAGCCCGCAGTGCAAAGCCGCCGAATACGAAGATCTGTCCGGGGAGAAAAGTCTCACCCTGGACCGCATCGCTATCGATGATAGTAGGAGCCATCAAGCCTAACGGCGACGTCACAGAGGAACTCTCAATGAAAGCACCAATGTCGGTGTCGAAACCGGCGGATCTCGGGTAGGGGGTCCAGAACTGTGCGTCTAGGCCGGATGGTAACAGGAGGCAGGGGACACGATGTTTTATCCAGGTTCGGGCCCTCTTGATGGAGGTAAAACCCTACGTCCTGCTTGATTAATATTGATAATATGGGTAGTACAAGAGTAGATCTACCACGAGATCGAGGAGGCTAAACCCTAAAAGCTAGCCTATGGTATGATTGTATGTTATGGTTGTTGTCCTATGGACTAAAACCCTTCGGTTTATATAGACACCGGAGAGGGTTAGGGTTACGTAAGGTCGGTTACAAAGGAGGAGATATCCATATCCGTATTGCCTAGCTTGCCTTCCACGCCAAGTAGAGTCCCATCCGGACACGAGATGAAGTCTTCAATCTTGTATCTTCATAGTCTAACAGTCCGGCCAATGGAGATGGTCCGGCTGTCCGGAGACCCCCTAATCTAGGACTCCATCAATTACCTCGCCTAAAAAATTCGGATCATTACAACACATGGACAACATAGGGGGTCTTGTAACATAATCCATTCAGAGACATGACACAACATGCAAGTACAATAATCTAATGAAAATTTCAACTGGTATCTAAAGAAGAACCGGGATTATCTTGGGCTTCAAATAGCAGAAACAACAGGACCTCCTCCGTCTTCAAATGCAACATTCTTACTTCCTCCAATTCTTGGGTTGCTTGCATAATGCGTGCCGCTAATTCCGTAATTTCTAGCCTCAAGATAAATATTACCTCATTCATGGCAGCCACACCATCTCTTTCTGCCTCTAGTAGAGCCTCAAGCACTATAATATCTGTGCTCAGACTGCTCTCCCGCGTTGTTGCCTCTGAACTGCTACCATCTGGTAACATGGATGGGGCACTGCTTCCACAAATAGATTCTGGGGTTGTACATTGTGTCTTAGTGTGAATGGCATCCTGAAAGGTTTCCACTGGACATCAGTAAGAGATAGTTATCGTATGATCCAGGCAGTAAGCTTACATGGTAAACGATGGACGAATTATTGCCGAGCATGGCAAACTATATTTAAATGGTTCGAAGCAGCATCAGCCAAAAAGAAATTAAAATGGTAAGATGAAACTAGGGATGTAAGTGGCAAATAAACGAAATCCTCCAGTCCCATCTAGTTAGTTTTTGCTACCTCCCTAGTTCATTTTCCTAAAAAACCAAAAACTCTTTTGAACTATCATACCACTAATGGACTTTAATCAGGATTAAACCAGACCCAATTGACATCCCTAGTTGAAAGGGAGTGTACAACCGCTACATTTAAGTTGCCAAGGCATCTAAGAAGTTGAAATAATCTGAGAAAGCACATAATAGTGTGGCGTCATATAAACTACGAAGACAATCTAGTGATGAAGTTGGGAGGAAAAGTTAAGGACTCAAATGAAATAGGCATGCATTTCTTTACGATAGTATAGCAGGCACTGCTGACATATTGGCCAACTCAGGTATAGCGTAACAACAAATAAGCATTCAAATCAAGCAATACAGCAAAGCAGACAACTGAACTATTTGTAATTCGGTAGGATTACACGTTGAGGGCACAAGCCAAGAAAGCAGCCCACTCGCATTACATTTCACATGTACTAAAACACACTGGCTTACCATATGTTGCTGTGAAGCCTAGCTGCTGTTGCAATGTTCTTTGAAGATATCGTCAGCATCCCGTGGTTGCAAATCTAGTTGTTGTAGTTTATTCTGCACCATCTATTTAGGTAAAATTAATTTTAATCGCATGCACTGGTCTGAATTGATCATCAATGGTTCATTTAAACTAATGAAAGAAGGGTGTGTGCATACACGACCATACTCCCTCCGATTCTTTTTACTTTGCGTATAACTTTTTCTCAGTTTTCTCGTATTAGTCTGCGCGTTGCTGATTCCTAGCGCTGGTTTCCTTTTGTGCCCCGCCCCATCCACCTCTGCCCTAATTAATTGGCAAATTAGTCCAGAAAAATTAAGCCAGTGCCCTCCTTGGTATGCGGGTCAAGATTTATGCGTAGAGTAAATAGAATCGGAGGGAGTATATCTGCTTCCCTCTATTTTTATGCTTGTTCGAGGTGCCAGCCCCAAATGAACAAATATTTTGCTTGATGGTGTTGGCAGCTCCATAATTAATAGAAGCATCAAATTAGGCATGCAACTTGGGAAGATCAAGAACACACAAACAAGTAATGAACAGAGGCTCGGAGCAGTGATGTAATAGCTAGCATCAGAAAATGTAGGGTAAAACGAACAAAAAGCAGCGGAACCACATGCTAGTTTGCTGATGTGTAATTAAGCATAGAGAACATTAAGCAGTCTGATGGAACCAACAGGTGGCATCAAAACAAAACTAAAGCATATTAACTATATGTGCACTGGTATGTAATTTAGCACATGTAACATGTTCACTGCCAGAAGTATGGCCCTATAGGTGCAAGCAGAATAACGCATCTCATGAAAAACTGAATGATGCCCTGAAGAAATTCAAAGGTGCGGTGCTTATGCTAGGAAAGTGAACGTAGGCGCCAGCCGCTGGATAATAGTACCTGATTCTCGGCGGCGTATGGGTATCGTTGTCATACTTGATAGCTAAGGATCGTCAATGGTGCTCGTGTTGCGGTTGAGTTTGGGCCGGTTGTCGCCCTCGCTGAAGCGGCTCCGGTGCTACGGTTGCGGCACCTGTCGACATACAAGAAAGCTCATCTGTGGTAAGTGAACAGTTGCACGATAAAGAGAAAAACCGAAGGAGTACAAATCGAAATAACCTGATGAGGCTGCGGCGTCGGTAAAGCAGGGCCGGTGGAGTTGAATATGGCGTCCGTGGAGCGGGTCCGGTGCAGTGGACGAAGGCTTCGGCGGGCGTGTTGTACAGTGCTTTTGGTGAGGCGGATCTGTTGCGGCGGACGAGGGCTTGTATGAAGGGCCAGCGAAGGGGCGGACGAGGGAGTCAGTGAAGGGCCTACGCTGTGGTGGACGAGGGCGCTGGTTAAGCAGATCCGGTGCGGTGGACCATGATGGCGGTCAAGGAGATCTAGAGCGGTGGACAAGCCAGTCGCTGAAGTGGCTCCGGTGAAGTGGTGAGTTGGCAGTTGGGGGTTCCAAGGTGCGGAAGGTAGATCCGGTGGGGTGTGAGGTCCACCGTTGCGGCGGAGGACTAGATTCGGCGGCTTGCCGTGGTTGGGGGGGCCGGGGAGGGGAAGGGGAGGGGCTCTGGGGAAGAATGTTGGGGGCAAAGAGGGGAAAACAATGGAGTTACCAAAGCAGCCCTTTTCCGTTCATGTGGCAGGGGTAAAACAGGAATATTGCAGGGCTAAACTTTCGGGCGCGTGATATTTCGATGTGAGCGGGAAGTTTGAAAGCTTTTGGGGCCTAAAATTATAAGTATTCTGCTCTCGTACGACCGACTATGATATCATGGCCGACAACTTGTTTGTTTTGCATGCAACAAAAATGTGCAAGTTTTGAAAATCAATGTCTCCAACTCAAAACTTAGATTTTCCACTCAATTCAAATATGGATCATTGAGCTACTACAAGCAAATACCATCATACGGTCCAATTCAAATGATATTCCAAATGTGTTTATCCTAAATATGATGACAAAAGCAAAAATGTGTATGTGTATGAATAAAGTGTATGATTATAAAGTTTGAACATGCCCGTATGTGTATATCTCTAGGTTTGATATATGAATTTGAAATCACGAAATCCCGGCTTAAAAAATGTACCTTTGTTTAAATGAATTACAAAAGCTAATGATGGAGTCGAATTCCAAAATTCCAATCTTAGGTTTGTAATTATGGTACATCAAGGTATATCACGCATGTTCAAAAGTATCGTTATCTCATAGTACAAACTGTGAAACAAATTGATCAACCATGAGTGCACAATATCTCAATTACGCTAAAGTCCCTCAAATATAGACACCTCACTCTTTATCTGAAGTCAACCCCCCCCCCACCACACACACACAGACACACAGAGAAGTCGTTCTCTCCCCCAAACACCAACACACGAGCACATTAACACCCCTCTCTCTTGTAAAGTCTGGACCCCAATATAGGTCTCTATAACTTTGTCTCTCGGGCATGCACACATCTCTTCCCTCACTCTCTAGGTCTCCCGCTATCTCTCTTACCCAAGCACACACACTATGTAGAGTGTATATTTCCCATACACACAAAACGTCACCCCCAAACGTCTATCTCCCTAGTTATGTGGTTCTCGCGCACTCACCTCAGAAACCACCCCACTGCAAACAAGCACACTTTGTCTCCTTGTGCACCACTCTCCTCTTTCTATCTCTCCCACATGCGGACCCGCCCCAACTCCTTCCCTGTATACATATATGTTGTGACTCTTTGCATAGCTCCCTAATGTATAATCTAATCGTTCTCGATTTCGCACATTGTTCTCTACACCATCTATTCTATCTCTCTCATGAAGTCCCAATCACACACACGATGACTCGCTTCCCTTGCGTCTCCGTTCATAGGCCAATTTCGGACAACATCAACATTGTCTCCCTATCTATACGCCATTTATGGACACAAACGACCCCTCTCACCCCCTCTCTTCCTCTCTCTCTCTCTATCTCTATCTCCGTCGCTAGCTCTCTCTTTCTCTCGCTCTCACACCCCTCTCCCACACACACAATCGATGTCTCTTCCAAATAGTCTGCTCCCCCCGCCCGCACCCGTGCTATCTCGCTACTACACATGTCACACCATTCCCCCTTCCCTTATACTAGGTTTACATCATCAGTGGTCTCTCTACTCCACATACACTCTCTCCCTCTCACACACAAACGCGTGCACAAACACACACAGACACACACAAACACCCATTTACCTGGATCCTCATCTCTCCTCATGTCTGCATGTGTATCTCACACACTCACTCTCTAATTATGTATATGTGTCTCCATGTTACACAACACAAAGCCCCATGTACATGTATCTCTCTATCCTCCACACACATAGACACAAAGAATCTGTTACCATTGCCTCAGTCTCTAACATATCACTCTCTCTCTCTCTCGCAAACACGCTCAACAAGGGTTTCCTAGTGAATAACTTACCGTCTATTCATGAACAGTCATGGCAGTACGGCGAACACGAGACGTGAAAAAGAATAAATCTACACATGCTTAGACCACCTAGTATGACTACTAGGACTAGAGCAAGCCAAAAAGCGCGCCGCCGTCACCCCCTCCTTGTTGGTGACGGGAAAATCTTCGTTTTACACAGTCGAGAAGTCATTGTGCTAAGGCCCCACATGCCGAGGCGTTGAATAGAATGTAGATGCTAGTTTATGGAAGCAAGTATCGATAATACATTTGTATCTCCATACTTATATTTCTTCTCTTATAAAAAACCGAGTTGGTGATGATGGTACGTGTGCCATCTTGCTATATAGACCGTCCGATCTATATCTGACGGATGGAAATTAAACTAAAAGATACCAGCACCCCTCTCCACATTTGTAGACAAGGCCTTCCCTCGTTCATCCTTATCTCCAACAAACCTCATTGTTGAGCAATTAAGAAAGGAGGCCTCTAGAACAAACTGGCCTGGTGGTGGCTGCCGGCGTCGTCAATCCCCATGCCTCCGCTCAGTTCGACCACCAACCACCACCACACCCCACTCCTCTTCACCTTATCTCATATTTCTTGAGATATCATTAGTTTTTACACATGGGATTACTCCCGCAAGGGTCAATCACAACAAGTGTTTTATAAAAAAATGCATCTTGATGTTCCGTGCAATGCACGGATCTTGCTAGTACTCCTACACAAGACTAAGTTGGTGATGCTGGTGTGTCTGCCATCTGTTGTTTCTGACCATTAGATCTACATCTAACGATTGTGAGGTAAGTTGTTGCCTTTTCTCACCAACATCCCACTTGTCTACCAATTTGCAGAAAAACCCATAATTAGTATCTTAAAACCAACCACATCCCTCCCTGACCTCACCAAAACAGCCCAAGGAATATATTCTAATTGAAACATAATATATCTCTAGTGACATATGCATATCAAAATTAGAGTGTTTTGTACCAAGTTTGTGAATAAGTATTATTCTAATTATGATTCGTTGCAATGGACATGAACATTGCTAGTATTTCCAACCATGCATTTCTTTTCCTAGTATTCCATGGTTTCGAATTTTCCATCAAGATATTTGTCACTCATGGTTGATATTTACTTTCAATCATGTACACATATGCACTATGTAACTAGCCTTGCTTATTGGCTTCCAAATCTTAACTTCCACTCCTACTTACAATATGTAGAGTATTTAACAAAAAACTACCACTTTCAACCAGCCCTAGGAGGAATCTATTGTACAAAACATAGCTAAAACATACCCAAAATTTCTTAATCCACGCCAAAAACTACCTAGTACTCCTACCGATTAGGTTTGTTTAAACCCATTTATGACAGGGTTGGCCCACATGTCCGTGCTGACGAGGCAGCTTAAACCAACACATTTTGTTTGACCGTTGACACGAGGGACCCACATCTGACCTTCTATCCTGTTATTCCCCCTCAAATCATTATTTTTCCTAAACATTACTTCAAACAGTACTGATGCGTGTTCGTCGGTGGCGCCGGTGATGAGCGAGTTGGCCGCTGCTCCACCGGACGGGACGGACGCCGCGCTGGCCTCCGCACGGGTTGGCAGGCTGGCCCGAGCGTGACTCACGAGCGAGCAAGCCGCCGCGCTGGCCTTCGCTCGAGCTAGATGGCTGGCCTTAGCACGGCGCGCGCGAGCAAGCCGCCACGCTGCCTTGCCAATCTAGCTAGCAAACCTTGCAGACAAGCAGTTGGACGGAACTATCTTGGCTAGCTAGCGGCCGCGAGCGCCGGATGGAGCTGGCATTCGGGCTGCCGCAACATGGGCTCTGCACCGCCGGCGGTTTTGACCTTGCCTTCTACCGGCGGCGGTAGCTGCGTCCCATGGCCGAGGATGACTAGGTGGACGAGCCGGAGGTAGGAGGTCACTCAAGGATTTTTGTTGGTAAGAGCATGTACAGTGGTTGATAAGGTAGTCTTATCTTAAGTCTGCCACGTATACAAGTGGTAGTAGTTTCTTGGCATTTTAGTGGTTTCTTGCATTATTAGAGCAAGTACAATAGAGCTGAGTCAGCGGGCTATAAGAAATAAACTACTACTACATGTTGGCTATAAGATGGGCTGTAGATGACATGGCACTGGCTTATAGCCAGCAGCTGGCTATACTATTAACCATGCTCTTAGGGATTTCTTGTAAGGAATAATGTACGTACTACTAGCGACAAAAGGCGATTCTAGGTTGCGTTGTACTCCAACGAGTACTACTAGTGGTCGCGGGAGTGTATACCTCGTTTTGTGGGTTCGATCCCGGCCGAACGCACGGCGGCCTTTTAAAAAAAATAGTAATACTACACTTCGCTGCAAGCCAATATTTTACATGGGTAGTTTGAGTTTTGAAGTCAAATGGACGTGCGGCCCCACAATCTGGGTGCACTGGACAGCCTAGCCACGTGAATGGGTTTTCCTTCCCAGCATCCCGTGGCTCGCGTGCTCGCCCTAGCTGCACCTCGCTTGCAGCTTCCAGCTAGTAGCATATTTAAACTAGCGCCTCCCAATTAAGCCCGAGGAGCCGGAAAAGCCTGGCGGGGCATTGGGAACTGTGCAATATGGCTCTGTACGTAAAGTGCTCTACTACTACTCTATAGCTTGTGGCGTTGCATGCATGGACTTCACTCCATTATCGGCTCTACTATAAAAGAAATTCCTCTTGCCGTGTTTTTTTTAAACGGAGGCAAAAGCTTTGCTTCATCTCATTCATAAAGAAGGAACTACTAACAAAGTTCGACGAGATCCATTACACCTCCACAAATGGAAGCGAAAAGCCTAGTCTCGCTGTATCAAATAACTCAAATGTTCTGCCCCTGCAGTAACCGTCACTGATAAACAGGCTGCTAGTGTGTGCGTGAGAGGAGCGGCTGAGTAGGCCAGCTACGTGAGAGGAGCGGCTGAATAGAGCACCGAGAGTACCCACTAGGCCACTACGCAGGTGTACTTCCCCTGCATTGATAGTACAGGGATGGTTCTAGAGAACAGTAGTACCCTCCACTTCCAACTGTAGCTCCTTGGGCCTGAGATTCAAGAGTTCAAAACTGGTGCACTATACTAGACTAGACTAGAAGTATAGTACATCGCACTGCTAGTTGAGAAAAGTAGTACTAGGACTGCTACAGTATGAGTACGTACTCCTCTGTCACATAATGTAAGACGTTTTTTGACACTAGTTGGCGTGTACAAAAAATGGGAAAAACATACCCAAAATTTCTTAATCCACGCCAAAAACTACTACCTAGTGCCAAAATTTTCTTACTAGTGCTATTATTTACAGTATAATGCAATCCCATAACATTCCATAATCCCTTTCTTTCAAAAAAATCTCTTCTGGAGAGAAGATTGCTATCTCCACGCGAGCTTCTCATAGGCCAGCGCCACCGCATGCAGTCATGTGGGAGAGAGGGAGACATCCATGCAGCATGCAGAGAGAGGAGAACGCGGGCGAACAGCCTATGGGCTGCATGGGGCATTTATAGCTGCTAACTCCTCCCATCCATGCGCCAGGGGTATTTCTGTCCAGAAAACATGCAGCGAGCCCCTGCCTTGGTATCCGAGTCTGCTCTTATGCACAGAGTAAAAAGAATCGGAGGGAGTACTAGTAGTAAATAATAGCCTCACCCCTTCGCTGAGGAACGATCTACAGTTGGGAGGGACGAGGCCCTGCAGTTACTACGCTCTTATATCCTCCTCGCCAGTTCCCCTCCCCCCCGAAGAGAAGCAGTTCGTCGCTGCTCTCATGGATTAGCTAGGCGGTTCTCCTCCTCGTCGGGGCTGGGAGACCTTAGACGATGATCCTGTGGGAGAAATCGCACGCCGCTCCGACGTCCTCACCGCCGCAAGACTCGGTGCTTCCTGCACCAACTTTTTCAAGACGCTACTTAAACAGGCCATGCCTGTTGGTCTTCCATGCATCCTCGAGGAGAAGGTTCTTCTATGGGACAATCCTTCGAACAGTCCACCGCTCCCTAGCCATGGTTGCACGTTGACTCCGCTGGAGTTGCCGACGTTGAGAGGTAGTCGGATTTTATCCGATGAGCAGGTCAGTAATGGAGTTTGATCATGTAGTACTTAGTTATTCCATTTCCATCCCGTAATTTCTCCGCTGCCCACCATCTTATATATAGGTCTGGGCCGGTGCCAACGAAGATTGGCTTGCATACCTCCGGCAGGATACCACCATCATTTTGCACAACATCCACAACAGTGCGGCCGTTCCGGTAGACCCCTTCTCCACCATTGGGATCGGCCTTCCGGACTGGCTGGGCAAGAATACGTATGATGATGCCTACATGAGATTGAAGAAGATAGCAATTGCGGACCTGCCGACAAAGCGATGCGGCTACGACGATTACTATCTCATCGCGGTGTTCGACATAAGGATTGCCATCAATGTAGGAGGCAGTAACGGCAGAGGCTGGCGCATGTTGGCGGCGGCAGATTTGTACCCCTACACGTTCAAAGACGCCATGCGCCAGGCCGCATCTTCGAGGTGAAAAGCCAGGGGACTTGTTTCATCTGGTTGACATCCTACGGTATGGGAGATTACAAACGGAATGCACAAACCATCATTTGCATCCCTAACAGTACTCCATTATTTTGCAGGGACCAGTCATCCCCCGATCAAAATAAGATCACCGATCCTGGATGTGCATTTGCATCCACGATTCGGTCTAACCTGGAACCTTGTAGCTGACTTTGGCATATTGGGATCAACTATCTTAGCAGCCGTTACCCATGGTACCACTGATGTGCAACATGGTCACATAATCTACCACGATCGGACCGTCACCATCTACCCAGGTATTCCATTTTTTAACCCTCTCGCCTTCTCTTTCATTGTTGTACTAGTAGTATACTTTTTAGTACTAGTAGGAGTACTTTTTACCTTGGAGGACGCGTATAGCTAGCTAGGCCCTTGAAGACTTGAACCCACTAGCTGCCACCATTTTTGTTTTTTCGTGTCTTACTATCTCATCCATGTAGCCAAGAGTGGCTATATATAATAATCCGGTTATTTTACTTCCTCTATATCGGAGTAGTACTATTTGCTGAACAGTATTACTGACCGCCACATTTGAGCACAACATTATTATGCATGGACCTTGACTATGTACGTCACCATGTGTCCAGATCTAGGATGCCGTGTGTACCAGATGAACGGTGCCGAGTTCGACCCCCGTGATGCTACGTGGGTGCCGAGGAACACTCTTGGAGAGTACTCGCTTTTCATCGGGGACAGCTACCCCATTGTGAAGCGGATGCCACCTTCCGTGCACAACACGGAAGGCCTGCCGTTCATGAAGCATGGTTGTGTCTTCAGTGCGCACTGCCGGATGAACGACATGTTGGGACACGCTATCCCTGATTCATGCCGCTTCAGCTTGGATGAGTCTTCATCGTGTGGAACCGGACTAGAAAGCTGCGACAATGATTCCCGTTGCCCACCGCTATGGATCGTGCCATCCATGAAGAACACCTGGGACTGGAACCTGGAGGAGGACATGTAGCCCATCTATAACGTGTAAGTGGAGTATGGTAATTGTGAACGGTAGCACTGTGAATATATGTAGACTAGTCGCACAAATTTATCACATGAGTTAGAGATGAACTTGTGTGGCATACTGGCATTTGTCCTTTAGAATTTATTACTAGTAAATGTGTTATGTGTACGTGCAACTTGTGTGGTTGTTGCATGGGCTCCAACACGCTCTTTGAGAAAAAAAGGTGGCACAACTTTGGATATACGTGACGTGGCGGCATCATACAATAGCATCGTTCGCTATAGTTGTACTAGTACACTCCTACTAGGACGACAACTCATATAAAACCTTGCGCTTGGCTCTTTGCCTCTTCGGGAGGTTCAACAGTTCGTACTCGTGTGAACCTTGCACTTGGCTCTTCGCCTCTTCAGAAGGTCCAACAATGATGATACTACAGTACAATATGCTTCTGGCAATCTGACACCAATTGAACTGCTGCACTTCCACCGCGAGGGCGAGGGCGAGGGAGAGGGCACTGTAGTCAAAACCCTCTCCTCATCCTGCGAACCACCGCGCGCGTGGGCGAGGGAGAGGCATAGTAAGCAAGCTTCTCCTTGTTCGGCGAGTTGACAGGACACATCAAAGCAGTACTAGTACTACTAGTAGTAGTCCATACTGCGTCCTTTCTGATTAATATGGCTTAATTTGAAACGAGAAAAATACACTGGCGGTCAACGTATGTAACAGTACGCTCTTTACGGTCACTATATATAGTTTTGCGGCGATTATGCGATCACTAGCTCATTGTAGAGCACCGTATTGCACCCTACTGACCGGCCACATAGTCGACGTGGCACTTTGTTGATTGGTTAAATTGTCACCTGGTTTTTGGGTCCCACCAGTCAGTTGGCAGAGCAAAGAAATCAGTTAAACAAAACTTTACGCAGGCGCGACACGAGTCCAACCCTTGCGCGCGAACCGCCCTGGCTGTGTATGTGAGTGCATGCATGTGTCCTCCCTCGGTCTTCCAACAAAGAGTGTACTACATGATGTACATCTACACTTTCAATGCATTTAGCCTTTAATCTAAATCCATATTGATTGACTAATGCACCAACTTGTGCTGTAGGTATAGGCTACATGTCTATCCTTAATTACAGCATGCAATGGCCTTCATTTAATCTTCTTATCTCAATGGTCGCATGCACACATAAGTCTGCTACTTTTGGGCGTTAATTATGCTCTGGTCAATGTGTAAATCTCTAAATGTACAGTCTTTCACGGACGTAGGGAGTAGGTTGAGCACTTGAGCGTGAGCGTGTGTGTTGCATCGTGTGCTGTGTGCCGCATGGGTGCGTGAGTGTTGCATGCGTCCATGTGTACGTGTGAGTGTTGCATGTTGCATGCATGCATTCATTCATGGGGCTTACTCCCTCCAATTGACATGTTCATATTTCAAGCTTCCTCTGTTCCCTCCATATGGTGATACTCCCTCCGTTCCCAAATAGTACGGAGTAAAAGCCTCCCTCTGTTCCCAAATACGGAGTATTTGTCTTTCTACAGATTTCAACAAGTGACTAGGTATGGAGCAAAATGAGTGAAGTGAGCGTAGAGGCATAGGGATACTGTAGAAAGGAAGTCCTCGCAATCCATTTATTCCCCATCTCGGTCAGAGAGAACTATTCAACTAGTCTCTTATTCTTCCTCCTCTCTTCTTCTTCCGCCTCTCTTCCCCATCGTCGGCCGCACACCATTTACCCCCGCTCACTGCTCGCCCGCCCGCGCCATCTTCATTGGTAGCTCGCGTGTACCATATCCCCCCGCTCACTGCTCGGCCACACGAGGAGAAGCTTCTTCGCTCGCCCACCCGAATCCACTTCCCCACTGGCTTGCAGGCACCGAAAACCCCAATGGCAGAACCGACTGACACACAGAGCCGTGATTGGAATTCCCTCCCCGATGTTCTCTTGGAGTAGATCTGTAGTCGTATGGACCTACTCAGCACCGTCCGTCTGGCTGCATTCTCGGTGTCTTTGTACCATCTACTCGTCTGCAACCAGACGGATCTTTTCAAGACACCCTGCTTGCTGATGCCCGATCCTCGCAGGTGGCCCAGACACCTAGTTGACGATCCTACGGAGGTTGCCGTGGTGCCCCTCGACATGCTACCACTACCCGTCCACCTATCCTTCATGCGCGGCCACTACTGGGCGGGCATGAAGGCCAACTGGATCATCCTCATCCACCACACCGGTAGTCTGTGGCATCTTGTGGATATCTACACCCAGCAAGAGATCACCCTTCCATCGTTGGATACCGCCACCATCGAGCCTCGCGGCCCGCCGGACACTCCCGCCTACTACGCACGAGATGCGTCAAGCTTTTGGCTCGACTTCTGTTTGCAGAAAGTTGTAATCTGCGAAGTTCCCACACCATCAGAAGACTACATGGATTACAAGCTCATTGCCTTGTTCAACAAGGGATTAGTCTATCTGGAATCCGGTCGCCATACATGGTTATGGCTCATCATCAATCATGTTGAGGAAACATTTCTGTCTGATGCTATAGTGCATGATGGCATCGTTTACACGGTCGACGCACAGATTGGCTACCTATATTGGTGGAATCTATCGTCGTGTAATTGTTCTATCTCATCTCATCTTTACCTTATGAATACGACTGCTTGTTCATTTGTTACAAATTTAGGATGCATAACATGTCTATAACCACATCATTGCTATATGTTCCTCTCATTTCCTAGATTTTTATGACCACACATGTTATTGTTAGAGTTGATATGAGAACAATTGGCATCTAATGATTGTTAGAATACATATTATGAGCATAACATCATGATTGCTATATGTTACTCTCGTTTACAAGATTTTTATAACAACGCATGTTATTGCTTAGAGTTGATATGAGAACAGTAGTAGTAAGTGCTATGGTAGAATATGAGTAGGCGATGTCATAGTTGTTTTCCTCTCATTGTTACATGATGTTTGAACCATGACATATTGCTAGAATATGAAAGCCATTGGCTTATTTTTTTAACTTGGGGTATGATTATGACCACAACATTGCAATTCTCTGTCTATGATATGTGTCACTATTATAATAATCTTAATTCCACACATACTCTGAACATGATTGTTTATTTTTGTCCTTTTGGTCTCCAATTTGAATTGTTGCAGCAGACGCAAATGTGCTGGGTGGTGGTTTATCGCTCAATTTGAATCATACCAGCCGATGGGTGGTGGTTTATCGCTCGTTCAACTGATGACGGTCATTTGATGCTCATTTGCACGTACCAAATTGACCAAACCATTACATCAAACCACATGCAGTACAATGCGTGGGGCGTTCGTGACATAGATGGCTATGGCTGCTTCATGGTCGAGAAAGATCCCAGCTCCGTTGGGCCAGGCGTATTCAACTGGAGGCGTGTTTACAGCCTCAGCAACCACTCCTTGTACCTCGGGCTCAATTATCCGATCATCCAACCAATCATCGATCATATCACCAGCGATGGTTACTGTGCTATGCAACTTCCATTCGCGCGCGGGGGGGGGGGGCTGTGTTTACGCATCATACCATGGGTTTCATGAATCACCATATCCAGAGATTCGTCGACACAGCTTGTTGCCAGATAATCTTCAGTGTGTGAAAGGCATCAAGCTTCCATGCGATGGATGGCTTTTGCAAACCTGACATGCGGCGATGTGGTTCATGCCAATAGCAAATATGCACAACTTGATTCGTGCTGATATCTAGACTGAGCCATGTATTCTGCTACTGTAGCACGACCCTCTTTTGTTGGATATTATGTACTGTTGTTAGTTTGAAGCACTCCTCTGGTTTGAAGAATAGATACCTTCCTGGGATCAAGTGCATCCTAACTCACCTGCGTAGGATGTACTGATAATGATGATGGAGATGCTGTGCAGAAGCCATATATATATATATATATATATATACATAAACACTATTCTGATCACGGGATCAGAATAATATTCTGATCACAACATAAACTTCCCGAGTAACGCGCCTGACCTTCCCTGTGAACTAGGTTGAACTTCCGCCAACATTGCCCAAATGGGGCTTGCGATATACCGTTGGAAAGCTACGGACATCAGTATCATGACCCAAGTTAATTTTTTGGCAAAATGTAAGCGGTTTAAGAGCAGTTTTGAAAACCGTTATTTCTTCATATAAAAAACGTGAATCGTATTTTCGATCGCATTTTAAAACCGTTTATCGGAATGAGGCAAATAATATGGCGTTGGAAAGCTGCTGCAAAACCGCTCCTTCCACATGTTGAAAGTTTTCTCTAATTCCCTACGGTTAAAGAGTAATTCGGAAAATCGTAAAATTTCGCAAACCGAACACCCGAGTTCGTATTTTCGACGCCATTTCTAAACGGCTAATCCAATTGAGGCAAATAATATGGCGTTGGAAAGCTTATGAAAATGCGCTACTTTTTTATGTTAATTTTTTTTTCTAATTTTGAATGGTTTAAAAGTAATTTAGAAAACGGTACAAGTTCCACCGAGTTCGTATTTTCGAGCTAATTTTTTAAACGTACGTCCAAATGCAGAAAATGATATGGTGTTGGAAAGCTTGAAGAAATGCGAAACTTTTTTTGTATATATTGTTTCTCCTAATTCATTACGGTTTTATGTCAGTTTTGAAAATGGTTAAAAACGTATTTTTGCCGTAATTTCTACAAACTTTATCGGAATGGGGCAAATAATATACCGCTGAAAAGCTACGGAAAATGCGAAACTTTTTCGTGTTGATGGTTTTCTCTGATTCCTATCCGTTTTCAAGTAATTTCGAAAACGGCGGGATCACGCGTTCTACCTTTATCGTGAAACAGATTCTTCGAAAATGCACCGCGTGAAGAACCTGAACTTCTCGGCGCGTGTACCTGAACTTCACTCTATTTTTCATGTGATTTTTTTGCTCGTAGGTCTCCATCCACTTGCTCGTAACTCTCCATCCATTCAGCGAAATTGAGCAGGTGATATACCGATGGAAAGCTGCTGTAAGCATGCAAGTTTCCTGTGTTGATCATCTTTTCATACTCGCGACAATTTTAAAAGTTTTTCATCTAAAATTTATTCAGTGTAATTGATGAACTTCATACTGTTTTTACGTTGAACTTCTGTGACGTATTTTCGTTTGTAATTTTCTCATCCATTCGTCAGTGTTACACAAATGATATTCTTGTTGTACAAATCTCTCTCACAATAATTTTTTAACTTTCTTCGACGTAGTACTTGAGCTTATAACGACAACAAATTTAGCCTTTGCATTTTTATTCCTTTTTAATACAAAATGCACACCGTGTAGAACGTGAACTTCTGGTAGTTTATCAACCTGAACTTCTCTCGGTTACGTGAAAATATCTAAGTTTTTTATAAATATTAATCTGAATTTCTTAATCCTTTTTTTGTGAATTTTGAAGCGCTCCATTTTTAAAAGTTAAACTTCTTGTTATTTTATTTTTTGAACTTCTTGTTTCCATTCTTTAATAACGAGGAAAATCTGAGTTTTCTATAATCATTGAATTTCTCCATCTTTTTAATATGGACTTCCTCGTTTTATTTTCTTAATTTTTTTATGAAACTTTGAAGCGCTGTATTATTAAAAGTTGAACTTCTTGTTATTTTATTTTTGAACTTCTTGTTATTTTATTTTTGAACTTCTTGTTTCCGTTCTTCAATAATGAGGGAAATCTAAGTTTTCTATAATCATCGAACTTCTCCATCTTTTTAATATGGACTTCCTGGTTTTTTCTTAAACTTTTTTATGAAATTTTGAAGCGCTCTATTTTTAAAAGTTGAACTTCTTGTTATTTAATTTTTGAAGTTCTTGTTTCTATTCTTTAATAAAGAGGAAAATCTGAGTTTTCTATAATCATCGAACTTCTCCATCTTTTTAATTTGGACTTCCTGGTTTTATTTCTTTTAGTAATTAAAAAAATCCAACTTTTTGATAGACATTGAGCCGCTCCATTTTTAAATTTGAACTTCTAGGTTTATTTTAACAGAGAAAATTCTTTTTTATAAAATTGTTTGAGATGCTTATTTTTAATTTGACCTTCTTTGGGTTTGTAATAAGCATTGAACTTCTTCGTCTTTTTAATCTGGACCTATAGGTTTTTTTAGAAACGGGGAAAGGTTTTTTATAGTTTTTGAAATTATCATTTTTTTAACTTGAACTTCAATGTAATAGTATTACACAAAAGACAACTCAAAAAAGCTCCAACTTTTCCATGGCACTAGCACATGAGCAAACATTTCGTGCATGGTATGGCATCCAAAATGAGAACTTCTGCACACAGCGACACATGTATCTTGCACAAGCACCTTTTCATGCAACCGGATATACACAAATTTGCATTGAAGCTAATCGGGTGGGGCGAGAAACGAGAATGGATCGACCTTCTTTGAATTTCTCTTCAGCTAGGCGTTTGTGCCACAAGAACAGAGAGAAGCTTCCTATACGTGGCAACAAAAAAACACGAGAACACTCTGGCTCTGGCTGCTAATGCATGTACTTAGAAAACACTCAGAGATGTAAATGAAGTTCATCAGCAGCTTGTATAATTTAGAGGCCAAATCACACAAACATAAGACCGGAGTGTTCTCTAATTCCCACTATTCTTGGCCATGCACTTGGCACCAACAATCATGCCGAGCTAGCTAGCTGTTCCAAGCTGCCGGATATTTCCGATATTCTTGCCTGTACATTTTCCTCTCCATCGGAAGAGTTCCAACACGGCACACCACCAGTGTGCATTTAGATAAGCTGTTAGTGGCAATCGCTGGTACTAACGAGCACCAACCTTAACAGCACATGACAACCTTTCTTCGTCCGTTCATGTGTGCGTCAAGCAAGAGGCAGAATAAATTGTGACCTCCACTACTGCTTGAAAACCGGCTGAATTATGTCGGCCCCCATGACACATGGGTACGCCTCCAACGCATGCTAGCATGTCTACATGGTGTGCCGGCCATGAACGCGGCAGCGACCGATCAAACCACATGATTTCGTAGCTCCACCACTGGACTAGATTCCATGCATTCTCCCTCGCCCAGCCTACGTGCCGCCGGCAGTTACGCTATGTCTGTCGCTATCCCGGACAGCGCTAGTACATGAGAGCAAACGTACAATTCTGTCTTCTGTTGTAACAGCCTATTTGACATTTGGACTAGTGGATGTGGAATGTAAAAATCGGCTTCAAAATTACTGCTCACCGACTTTCATTTAGCTAAAATAAGAAACAACAATTTAACGTTGCTCACAATTGCCTTTTTTTACTTTGTACATCTTTGGACATCTTTTCCCTGGTTGAACTTCTTGAACTGCTCTATTTCTTTATTTTGACCTTCTTGGTTTTGTAATAAACATTGATTTTCTATGTTATTTAAATTTGAACTTCTAGGTTTTTTAAAAGAGGGAAAGTACATTAAAAAAACTTGTACGAATATATAAGGTAAAAAACAATTATAGAGACTAGTAGGAATCAGTACATGCATCCATTAGATGAGAATCGATTGGAGAGAGAAAGAGAGAGTAATTTCCTAGCTAAGTTTGATTAAGAGTAAGTAGAGACTAGTAGGAATTAGTGCATGCATCCATTAGATGAGAATCAATTGGAGAGAGAAAGAGAGTAATTTCCTAGCTAAGTTTGATTAAGAATAAATAATGAAGGTAGATTTTACATCTCATAGCCAACTGAATGGTGTGCCACGTGAAAATCAGTGGCCTTTTTCTCGACCACAACTTCATTTCTTATCCATTTCCTCTCTCCAGTTACTACAGAACACTCAAAAAAACCGTCTCTCTTTTTTATGTTATTTTTCTCTGAACTTTTCAGGGTATAAGACTATCTGAATCTTCTTTCTATCAGCTTAGTAGTACCAACAGCTGCTTTGCGGAGGACACACCTAAAGCGCGTGCGATGGGGGTCCAGGATCCCATCTGCGCCATCCAGCGTTGGCCCGCTCATATATAGCCACATCCTATTTCCCGTTACATTAGCGCTCGCCCGCCATGCGAGTGCTCGGTGCCATGGTTGAACTTCTACAGTTGCACACATCGATCTGATCTCCACGTCCGCAGCAACTCGCCCTATTTTTTGACATGCTCAACTTGGTTTCTCTGAACTTCTATCATCAGTAAATTGCAGCCACAAGGCCACCATGTTCAGACATCGACTGAAACTGGCGCTTGCTGTTCATTTTGGGATGCTGTACGCAAGCACACTGAACACCAAAATCATGCAAGAACACACATAGAGAACAATAGGGAGGGGATGGACGATGGAGAGATGTATATGAGAGGACTATGCGCAGTCGTCCGCATCGAGGAAAGTTGACCCGAGGCTGTAGTGCGTGGGAGATGACGATGACGCCAGGGAGCAGTCCATGGCGGCGGCTGGAGGCAATACATGGTGGGAGCTGGGGGAGAACCCCCGAGGAGGAGGAGCAATGGCGGGGAAAGCCAACAGGGGGGAGGAGCCGCCATGGTGGGGAGGCTAGCCCGGGAAGGAGCCACCGTAGACTAGCAACATGGGTAGAGGGAGCTGCCGGAGCAGTCGCCAGGAAATAGCCACGATGGTAGAGGGAGCGGCCGGGGATCCTGTTGGTGGGCGGAGGCGGCGCGGGATCTTGATGGGGGATGATGGCGGGGCTGGTTCGTGATGGTGGGGAGGGGATCCTCATGGGGGACGGCGGCATCGCGGGGTCCTAATGGAGGACGGCGGCGGCGGGAGGTTGGGCAGCGGGGCGGTGGGCGGCGGCGTGGTGGGAGCCTGGTCAGTGGCGTGGTGGGCGGCGGGGGATGCGCCAGATGCAATCGAGGGGCTTGGGTTGGGTGTTCTTTTCCGTTTTTTCAGAGTTCGGGAAGACCTGGGCGCGCCCTTATATTGCCATTGTGATCAGAATAAGTATTATGATCCTGGGATCATAATAGTCCTACTCTATACACACACACACAAACACACACACACATAAACACTATTCTGATCACGGGATCAGAATAATATTCTGATCACAACCTGACCTGCTCCGCTAGTAGTACGTTGAACTTCCCTGTGAACTAGGTTGAACTTCCGCAACATTGCCCAAATGGGGCTTGCGATATACCGTTAGAAAGCTATGGACACCAGTATCATGACCCAACTTAAATTTTTGGCAAAATGCAAGCGGTTTAAGAGCAGTTTTGAAAACCGTTTTTTCTTCGCACAAAAAACGTGAATCATATTTTCGATCACATTTTTAAACCGTTTATTGGAATGAGGCATATAATATGGCGTTGGAAAGCTGCTGCAAAACCGCTCCTTCCACATGTTGAAAGTTTTCTCTAATTCCCTATGGTTAAAGAGTAATTTGAAAAAACGTAAAATTTCGTAAACCGAACAGCTGAGTTCGTTTTTTCGATGTCATTTCTAAACGGCTAATCCAATGGAGGCATATGATACGGTGTTGGAAAGCTTATGAAAATGCGCTACCTTTTCATCTTTTAAGTTTTTTTTTCTAATTTTGAATGGTTTAAGAGTAATTTAGAAAATGGTCCAAGTCCTACCGAGTTCGTATTTTCGAGCTAACTTTTTAACTGTGCGTCCGAATGGAGCAAATGATATGGCGTTGGAAAGCTTGAACAAATGCGAAACTATTTGGTATATATTGTTTCTCCTAATTCATTACGGTTTTATGTCAGTTTTAAAAATTGCTAAAAACACATTTTTGTCGTAATTTCTACAAACTTTATCGGAATGGGGCAAATAATATACCGCTGAAAAGCTACGGAAAATTCGAAACTTTTTCATGTTGATGGTTTTCTGTGATTCCTTGCTGTTTTCAAGTAATTTCGAAAATGGCGAGATCGTTCGTTCTGCCTTTATCGCGAAACAGATTTTTCGGAAATGCATGGCATGAAGAACCTGAACTTCTCGGCATGTCTACTTGAACTTCACTCTGTTTTTCACGTGCTTTTTTTGCCTGTAGCTCTCCATCCACTACTCGTAGCTCTCCATCCACTCACCGGAATTGAGCAAGTGATATACCGATGGAAAGCTGCTGTAAACACGCAACTTTCCCATGTTGATCGTTTTTCATACTCGCGACAATTTTAAAAGTTTTTCATCTTCAATTCATTCACTATAGTACTCGAACTTCGTGTTGTTTTCACGTTGAACTTCTATGATGTATTTTCGTTTGTAATTTTCTCATCCATTCGTTAGTGTTACATAAATGATATTCGTTTTGTACAAACCACTTTCACAATAATTTTTTTAACTTTCTCCGACGGAGGACTTGGACTTATAACAATAAAACTTTTAGTCTTTGCTTTTTAATTTTTTAATACAAAATGCACACCATGTAGTACGTGAATTTCTAGTAGTTTATCAATCTGAACTTCTCTCGGTTACATGGAAATATCTAAGTTTTTTTATGAATATTAATCTGAATTTCTTAATCCTTTTATATGAATTTTTGAAGCGCTCTACTATTAAAGGTTGAACGTCTTGTTATTTAATTTTTGAACTTTTTCCATTCTTTAATAACGAGGAAAATCTGAGTTTTCTATAATCGTCAAACTTCTTCATCTTTTTAATATGGACTTCCTGGTTTTGTTTCTTAATCTTTTTTACGAAATTTTGAAGCGCTCTATTATTAAAAGTTAAACTTCTTGCTATTTAATTTTTGAACTTCTTGTTTTCATCCTTTAATAACGAGGAAAAACTGAGTTTTCTATAATCATCGAACTTCTCCATCTTTTTAATATATACTTCATGGTTTTATTTCTTAATCTTTTTATGAAATTTTGAAGTACTCTATTATTAAAAGTTGAACTACTTTGTTATTTAATTTTTGAACTTCTTGTTTCCATTCTTTAAGAATGACGAAAACCTTGCCTTTTTATTCATTTTTCTCATATTAAACACACACCATGTATGAACTTTTTCCGTTTTTATAATTTGATTTTTTATTTTCTTTTTGAAATCAAATTGCTCCCAAATAATAACCGAACTTCTTTGTGGATTAAGAGAATTATTTTAACACAGAAAAAAGAATTTCTTTTTGCCGGGGTTTCTGATCCACGGGCACCTATGGGACCGGCGGACCGGGCCCCTTTTGGTTCGGCGTGGGGCGGAGGTTGCGCAAAGAGCAGATCGAGGCGAAGCAAGCGGGCGGTTGGTCGTGCGAGGAGTAAACCGAGGCGAAGCACGTGAGGTTTTACCCAGGTTCGGGCCGCACGGATGCGTAAAACCCTACTCCTGCTTTGTGGATTGGTATTGATTTCTAGCTCGGGAGCGAGCATGAGTGTGTGGAGTTGCTGAACCTCGCGAGAGCTCTCGAGATGGCCAACCCCCCCTACGTTGCACACGGGCCTCCTTTTATACTCAAGGGGTTACCTACATAGAGCAACGGGGGCCAAGGGCAAAAATGGAAAGGGTGCCGTGGGTAGGCACAGCTAGGTGCTGTAGTAGGCACAGCTAGCTGCTACAGTGTTATCATACCTAACCCTGACAGCAGGGGACAAGGGCATTAAATGCCCGTCTGTGTCGCCTAGACAGCACCGAAAGGGACCGCTAGGGACGCCACCGTCTTGCCACGATGGTTGTCTTGTCAGCACCTGCGTGCCACCGCACGCCCCTAGCTGCACAGCCTCCTGCCACGTGCGCTCGGGAGGGGCCCCGGGGCGACACGTGGGTGGATGTGCTGGAGCGCGGGCGTGGAGTGGGGGCTTGCCGCGGCAAGCGCCTTGCCGCGGCCGTTGACTTGTCGCTTCCGGGAGCTTGTCGCTCACCGGGCCTTGTCGGGGCGCGTAGCGCGCCGCGGCAAGTTCCTTGGAATGCCTCGGAGGCCTTCCCGGCAAGCGCCTCTTGCCGGGGTCTTGGGACGCTTCTGATGGCCTTCCCGGCAAGCTCCTCTTGCCGGGGTCTTGCCTCCTTCCCGACAAGCTCCTCTTGCCGGGGTCTTGTCTTGAGTACTTTGTTCTTGAATGGTCTTCAGAGGGACCACGGGGAATCTTGGCGGTGACCTGGCAGGCCTTGCCGCGGGACGCTGCGACTGCCCGTGCACAAGTTCGGGGTACTAAGGGTACCCCTACTTTAGTACACCGACAGGAGCCCCCGGGCCTGGGCCAGACACGGTGCCGAGCGCTGTTGGGCCAGGCCCAAAACAGTGCACGGGCACGCGCGGCCTAGGTTACGCCGAATCTTCCTCCGCCTCCACCGCGCCCTCCCCCCGACGGCATGCGTTGAATGCGGCGTCGTGGGGGAGGTCGTGGGGGTTCCTTCTCTCGAAATGCGGAACGTCCGCCCCCTTCCCCCTTTAAGAGCAGGGGAAGCGGGGGCAGTTGGCCCATTCGCCCGTTGCCGTTCCCAATCTCGGAAATCTCCACCGCCCTCTCGCCTCCCCAAAGCAGAGAGAGGGAGAGAGAGCAGCGCTCCGCCCTCCCCCGTCGCCAGCACCACCAACGCCGTCAATCCCTCCACTGCTTCCGCCATGGCTCCGAAAGCCGACAGGGGGAAGACCGTGAAGACGACCGAGGCGCAGCGGCTCACGGCGCTGCGGAGGACGCGGGCTGTTTTCCCCCCCAGGCTCGGCGCGACGGAGCTGAAGGCGGACTATTCTCTGTTCTGGTCGGCGGAGACGCGCGCGCATCCGCGCACAAGAGTTCTCCCCGCCGCCGCCTGTAAGACTGCCCCAAATGGGTATGCCTTCTTTGCGTTGTTCTTCTATTGCGGGCTCTGCCCGCCCTTCTCTGATTTCTTCTGCGACGTCATGAACACCTATGGGTTCCACCTCCTCGACTTCACCCCCAACGCCGTTCTGACGATGGCAGTTTTCGCGCATCTCTGCGAAAACTTTGTCGGAGTTCTTCCCAATGTAGCCCTCTTCCGCCATTTCTTCACCCCTCGAGTAGAGAGAGGAGAGCCTCTATCCGGCGGGATCGCCTGGATCTCGAGGACCGGCAAGAAGGAGACCTACCTGGAGGGAGAGTTCCGCAGCAAGTGGGAGGAGTGGAGGGCTGATTGGTGTTGGATTGTCGAGGAGAGTCCGCAGCCTTTCACCGCCCGGCGCCAAACCCCGGTGGCGCGCGGCGACGACTGGAGCGACCTGGCCCCGGAGGACGACAGGCTGAGGATCGCCGTCACCAGGATCCTGCGCCTCCGGAATGCCGGGCTCACTGTTGGCGCGGTTGGCGCAGACTTCCTCCGCCGCCGCATCGCCTCCCTGCAAGAGCGGGGGAGGCCAACTTGGGAGTTCAAGAACGCGGCAGACATTATGAGGCTGCGGCCGGGCCTCCACTACAACTTCACAGTTCTGGAGCTCCATGCGATGCTGCAGGAGCTGTTCAAGTATGACCCCCAGCATCCCGAGGTGTTCAGGTTGCCGGGGGGCGTCGTGCCTTTGTGCAACAACTTCGCGCTCGACCGCATCCGTGCAATGATGCCGGAATGCGACTCGCACGGGATTGTGCCAACTTGGCAGGAGCCTGCCGACGAGGTCGTGCAGCACTTCTTCGACAACTTGGTGGAAGTGGCCGTCCGCCCTAACGAGAAAGACGGCCTCACCCGCGACACCACTGACGCGGAGATGGCGCGCATTGCCACCAGGCTGGAGGAGGCGGCGGCAGCCGCAGCCGCGGGCGAGTTTGGGTTCACCACCACGGAAGCAGACGCGGCAGAAGTGGCGAGCTGTGGCGAGCAAGGGGAGTCTGCCGGCAAGGAGGGGCTTGCCGGGCAAGATGTTGAGCCGAGCGAGCCTACCAAAGATACGGGCAGCTCGCGGCAAGTCGACTCCTCTTCCTCCTTGCCTCCGGATGGCCCACCAGAATCAGAGGCCCCAACGCCGCCCTGGAGGCGTCTCCGCAAGGCTGGCGATGAGGCGGAGCGGCAAGCGGGTCAACAGTCGCCACGCCGCGTGACGCGCTCGACCTCGGCAAACACCGTTGCCGCGGGAGCGCCTCATGCTACGACGGCAACTGGAGCGGGGTCCAGCCGGACCACCGCTTCGGTCCCTGCCGCTTCCCGTGCCGTGCCGACAGCCGGAGCGGGGTCTTCTCAGACCGCCACCACTGCTCCCGCTAAGCGGCCAAGGGAAGCTTCTCCTCCGCCTCCTCGCTCTGGGAGCGCGCCGGGCTTCAACTTCTCCGCGCTGAGCTCCGACGAGGAGGATGAAGAAGAGTAAGCTTCTCTTGCTGTACTCGCATTTCTTCGGTTTTTGTTGTTGCTCTTGCTTCTCGATTGCTTTTCCCTGAGCCTGCTCCTTTTTAGGACTCTGGCCCAGAGAGCGGCAAAGAGAGCTAAGGCCCCGGTGGTCATTGTTGAGGACGTGCCCACTGCGACAACAGGTGGCGCGCCCGAGACAACCTTGCCGGACCTGGTGACTTTCCTCCATGGCAGCCCCCAGCGTAAGTGTGTGAACTTTTTGCCGCGGTGAGGCGCGCATGGGTACTTGTCTTTGCTGATATCCGCTTGTTGCCCTGTGTAGGAGCAGAGCAGCCTCACCAGGAGCGTCCGGAGACAGCCCCCGGCATGCCATCTGCTTCAACTACGCCGCCCAGGGAAAATTCTCCGGCAAGAGATTCATCGGCGGGGGGTGGCTCTCCGGCAAGGGAAGCTCTCCGCCAAGGGACGGCAGCAGCATCCCCCCAGCGGCAGAGACCATGGCCACCGAGCCCAGCGTAGGTAATCTCCTAGCTTCAAATCTTCCCTTGGGTTCTTCTTCTTCTGGTCTCTTTGAGTTTTTGGCTGGATCTTGTTTGACTCTTTCCCCCTTTGCCGGCCATCAGACCCATCCGCTGCGGAGCGGATGGAGACCGAGGTCGCCGCTGAGGACGCAGCCGGTGGTGGCGACGCCGCCAGCGCCGAGGCGGCTGGCGAGGGATCTGGCGATCGTACTGACGGCCCAGAGGCCGCAGGAGCGCTAGGTGCTGCACCGACCGCCGACCCGTCCGCCGAAGCCGCAGCGCCAAGCATCGAGGAGCCCCAGCCGGGCGTTTACTTGAAAGCCGGCAAAGGTGTCTTCATCAACCTCCCCTGGGCATCAAGCTCCAGGGCGCCGGTCGAGGGGGAGGTCTTCGACGGGGAAGTGCTTGCCTCCGCGGGTCTGAAGCTGGTCGACGCGCCGAGCAGCAGTAGCAATGAGCCCGAAGAGGAGCGGCTGCTGCGCAGGTTGATGTCTCTCTACCACGCGCGACAAGCCAAGCTGGAGTCCCGCGAGGCGCTTGTCGCGAAGGCGGGAGCAGACATTGAGAAGCGCGCAGACGAGCTCGCGGGTTTCCACCGGGAAGCCGTCCGATCCTTGGCAGAGGAGCGGGAGCAGCTCGCTGAGGCGAAGAAGGCCTTTCTCCTCGAGAAGGCCGAAGCCGAAGAGCTGCAGCGACTTGCCGCCGTGAAGCTAGCCGCGGAAGTGGGCGAGCAGGTGCAGCGGAAGGTCAACCTCGACGCTCACGAGGAGGAGCTTGCCGCGCGCGAGGAGAAACTGGGCGGAGCCCTCAAGCAAGCGGAGGACGCTGCCGCCGCTGCCGAGGCCGCCAAAAAGGTGCTGGAGATGAAGGTGGTGCAGCTGGAGGCCGACCGCAAAGCATATGGCGAAGAGCTCAGCGCCGCCAAGGACTCCAACGCCGCCCTCGAGTCGAGGCTGGTCGCTTTGACCAAGGCGCTGGACGGCGCCAAGGAGCGGGAGGCGGCCTTGAAGAAGGAGATCGATGCTGACAAGGCGTTGCTGGATTGTGCTGCCACCACCCAAAACGCCTTTAGGGATACGGTGGAGCACTGGACAGAGAGCCTCGTGAACGCCGCCGGGGACATCGACAAGGAGCTGGCGCAGCTGGGGGTGGAGGACTTCGGGTACTCCTCCGACGAGAACCTCCAACCTAGCGCCAAGCTCACTATGTTCTTCCAAGGCGTGGCGACGGCACTCCAGCGGCTCCGGGATGAGATCCCGAAGCGGCTGGCCGACGAGTCGCGCGAGATCTGTGCGGGAGCCCTTCAGAAGGTGTTGATGAAGGTTGCCTTCCGCAATCCAGGCCTCCGCCTCCACAACGTCCTCAGATCCTTGCCGCCTGATATTGATCAGGAAGAGCTCAAGGCCCTTGTCGCACCCATTGTGGACAAGGTGAGCGGGATCAAGAGGGTCGAGGGCGACCGCGTCGACTAGGCCGCCGGCTTCCTTCTTTCCTTGTCGCTGCTAGCTATGTCATAGAAAACATTTATTAGAGCTGCGACAAGCTATTTTGTAATATAATTTTCTTCTGGGTAGGCATTGCAATGTTATTCCCTTTACTTGACTCCTCCCTTTGTATGTTTTTGCCCTACGCTTTTAGGGAACTTGCCGGTGCAGGCATCCGGACCGCGAGCGCTGGGCGCGGAACTGGCGGTGTCGCTACCGGCAAGAAACCTTGTCGCAGCCAGCTGCAGCTCACTTAAGTTGCTGAGCGGGGCTCGAAGCAAAGTAAGGGCGCGGCTAGTGTAGCAACTAGCCGCAGCTAACTTACGTTGTTGAGCAGGCTCAATGCAAGGGCGCGGCTAGTGTAGCAACTAGCCGCAGCTCACCTAATGCTGTTGAGCGAGCTCGAAACAACGCAAGGGCGCAGCCAACTACGAGTTGGCTCCTCCGCGCACAGGTTTCCCATACAAAGTGCAGTCGTTCAAGGGAGATAACTTAAAATTTAAAAAACTTGGCTGCTCAAACTTTGGCAACTTAGCTTTTTTGTCGTTTGCTTCCCGGCAAGACGAAATTCTTGAACGGCGCCTGGTCCATACCCTTTTCTTCTCCCTTCCCCCCGGCAAACTTGTGGGCGAGGGATCCTTTCTTTCCTTGGAAGAAGGAAGAAAAGAAAGAAGAGAAAATAAAGATATAGAGCCTTGCAGCTTGTTATCGCTTATCGTGGGGCTGGTGCTGCACAAATGTCAGATCATATATGCCAGAAAATAGAAAGCATAAAATGGACAAAATGCGCGGAGCACGCGAGCTTTACTGCGCACGGGATCTGCGCCCGGCCTCGTACAAAGGATTACATGCAACAGCGGCAAGACTTTGTACAAGAGGTGGTTGCCGGAACGGGTTCCGACAACCGCGCCTTACGGGTAAAACTTACGAAGATGCTCGATGTTCCAGGAGTTGCTCACTGGGATGCTATCTTCGGTCCCAAGGCGGACAGCGCCGAGCCTTGTGACTCGTTTCACCCGGTAAGGGCCTTCCCATTTCGGCGTCAACTTTGTATGTTTTTACCCCACGCTTTTAGGGAACTTGCCGGCGCAGGCACCAGGGCCGCGAGCGCTGAGTGCGGAACATCAGCAGGCTGCTGGCGGTGCCGCTACCGGCAAGAAACCTCGTCGCAGCTAGCTGCAGCTCACTTAAGTTGCTGAGCGGGGCTCGAAGCAAAGTAAGGGCGCGACTAGTGTAGCAACTAGCCGCAGCTAACTTACGTTGTTGAGCAGGCTCAAACAATGCAAGGGCGCGGCTAGTGTAGCAACTAGCCGCAGCTCACCTAATGTTGTTGAGCGAGCTCGAAACAACGCAAGGGCGCAGCCAGCTACGAGTTGGCTCCTCCGCGCACAGGCTTCTCATACAAAGTGAGCCGATCCACGGGGAACAGCTTAAAAATTAGAGATCTGGTTGCTCAGGCTTTGGCAACTTATCTGTTCTGGGTGTGTGGATGTGCATGGTGGTCTTGGGCGCTCCAAGATCCACCAGCTCAATCTTGATCCAGCGAGTGCATGGTACCGTGAGTACCATGACGCTGCCGGTCCCGCGCCTCCTAAGATGGGCGCGGTGCATGCACGGACGCCGAGGTCTTGGAGTGCGCCCAGTCGTTGTGGGAGCCGGCCACGCCGCCGATGGGCAGCGCAGCCTTGCCCTGGGACCTGGCAGCACCGTGAGTTCCCTCGTCGATGCGTGCCCTTTCGCCGGCGCCTGCCCCACCATCCGTTTGCTCCGGCGGTGGGTGGCTCGGCGCGGACGGAGCAGCTGCCTCCGAAACTTTCTTCTTCGGTGGCATGTTGATGAAGAAGATGAAGATCTAGCTCGCAAGAACGCCGGATCTGATTCACACCACTTCGACGCCCCCTACCTGGCGCGCCAGAGATGCCGGGGTTTCTGATCCACGGGCACCTATGGGACCGGCGGACCGGGCCCCTTTTGGTTCGGCGGGGGGCGGAGGTTGCGCAAAGAGCAGATCGAGGCGAAGCAAGCGGGCGGTTGGTCGTGCGAGGAGTAAACCGAGGCGAAGCACGCGAGCGATTTTACCCAGGTTCGGGCCGCACGGATGCGTAAAACCCTACTCCTGCTTTGTGGATTGGTATTGATTTCTAGCTCGGGAGTGAGCGTGAGTGTGTGGAGTTGCTGAACCTCGCGAGAGCTCTCGAGATGGCCGACCCCCCCTACGTTGCACACGGGCCTCCTTTTATACTCAAGGGGTTACCGACATAGAGCAACGGGGGCCAAGGGCAAAAATGGAAAGGGTGCCGTGGGTAGGCACAGCTAGGTGCTGTAGTAGGCACAGCTAGCTGCTACAGTGTTATCATACCTAACCCTGACGGTAGGGGACAAGGGCATTAAATGCCCGTCTGTGTCGCCTAGACAGCACCAAAAGGGACCGCTAGGGACGCCACCGTCTTGCCACGATGGTTGTCTTGTCAGCGCCTGCGTGCCACCGCACGCCCCTAGCTGCACAGCCTCCTGCCACGTGCGCTCGGGAGGGGCCCCGGGGCGACACGTGGGTGGATGTGCTGGAGCGCGGGCGTGGAGTGGGGGCTTGCCGCGGCAAGCGCCTTGCCGCGGCCATCGACTTGTCGCTTCCGGGAGCTTGTCGCTCACCGGGCCTTGTCGGGGCGCGTAGCGCGCCGCGGCAAGTTCCTTGGAATGCCTCGGACGGCCTTCCCGGCAAGCGCCTCTTGCCGGGGTCTTGGGACGCTTCTGATGGCCTTCCCGGCAAGCTCCTCTTGCCGGGGTCTTGCCTCCTTCCCGACAAGCTCCTCTTGCCGGGGTCTTGTCTTGAGTACTTTGTTCTTGAATGGTCTTCAGAGGGACCACGGGGAATCTTGGCGTGACCTGGCAGGCCTTGCCGCGGGACGCTGCGACTGCCCGTGCACAAGTTCGGGGTACTAAGGTTACGCCTACTTTAGTACACCGACACTTTTTGTTTTTGTTTTTTGAACATGGGAAATACAAGGTGAACCTCTCTCGCAAGAATTTTTGAACTTCCCTAGACAGAGCACTTGAACTTGTTTCAATAAATCTTTTAATCTTTTATTTTTTATACTTTTATTCTCAACTGAAATGCATTCCTTGCAGTACTTGAACTTCTCGTTGTTTACATTATGAACTTCTGTCATATTTTTTGTGTATACGTTGAATTACACGTAGTTGAAGGTTGGACGTCATTTTTTGCCATTTTAAAACATGTAATTAGAGGTCGGACGTCCCACAATATAAATTATGAACCGTGCACGGAGGTGCGCATGAACTTCTTGCAACAAATCTGAGTTTTTATATGCTTCGAACTTCTTTGTTATTTTAATTTCAACTTCTTAGTCATATTCTTATAAAGGAAATATGTTTTTAAATAAGCATCAAACATTTTTTTGTAAATTGAACTTCATAGTTTTATTTTTCTTAGAAACGGTAATAATTCGAGTTTGCCATATATATCGAACTACTCCTCATTTTAATTTGAACTTCATCATTTTTGTTCTTTAGTAACAAGGAAAATTTGAGTTTTTTTATAAACATTGAACTTCTCTATTTTGTAATTTGGACTTCTTGGTTTATTTTCTTTTAGCATTAAAATATCTTAGTTTTTTCATTAATATTGGACCTCCTCTACCTTTTTTAAATTTTGATTTATTTGTAAAAACATAGACACAAACAGGAGAGAGAATTATGTGTGCATAAAGTGGGTCGCAATTTCCAACTTTCCCTCATCGAGCACTTGAACTTCTAGCAAGAAATGTTTTTCATTTTGTGAGTTGGTTTTAAAAATGTCAAATGGCATTGGTTTTTGTTTTTGTTTTTTGAACATGTAAATCTTCGGTTTTAATAAACTCCAAACTTCCATGTTATTTTAATTCAAACCTCACGTTGGTTTTATTTTCTATTAACGGTTAGAATTTGAGTTTTCAATAAACATTGAACCGCTCCATTAGTTTAATTTGAACTTTTAGGTTTCTTTTAGAGATGGGAAAATCCATTTACTAATTAAATTTTCTAAACTTTTTAATTGTTATTTTAATTTGAGCTTCCGTTGTGAAAACTTGTTGAACAAGCGGAACGTTTTGAATTTTCCCAGTCTGTGCGCTTGAACTTCTAGCAACAAAATATTGGACTTTGCGTTTGTACTCCTATTTTCTCATACGGAACACACAACCAGGCAGTACGTGAACTTCCCTCTATTGTCAATTTGAACTTCTCTCTATTTCACTTTAGTAACGAAAAAAACTGAGTTTTTTTATAGACATCGAACCGCTCTAACTTTTTTATTTGAAATTATTTGTGTGTTTCTTTAGAAATGTGAAAATTAGAGCTATGTTAGAAACATCAAACTTCTTCATTAGTTCGAATAGATCTTATTGGTCTTATTCTTTAGTAATCGGAAAAAACCGAGTTTTCAAATAAATATCAAACTGCTCCACTTTTTAAAATTGAACTTCTTGGTTTTATTCTTCAGTAATGAGAAAAACCTGAGTTTTTAATATGCATTGAACTACTCTGTTTTTTAAAATTGAACTTCTTATTTTAATCTTTAGTATCGGGGGAAATCTAAGATTTTTATAAAACATCAAACAAATTTATTTTTTTAATTAGTACTTCTTGGTGTTATTCATTAGTAAAGGGAAAAGTCCTAGTTATGTAATAAACATCGAACCACTCACTTCTTTAAATTTGAACTTCCAGATCTTAAAAAAATGGGGCAAATCCATGTTTACAAACTTTTTAAACCACTCAATTTTTTTAATTTGACCTTCTTGGTTTTGGAATAAACATTTTGAAGTTCAATGTTATTTAAATTTGGACTTCTCCAATTGTTTAGTAAAATGTAGAAACGCCATTTTTTATAAACTTTTCAAACTGCTCCATTTTTAATTTTCGAAATTCTTGGCTTATTCTATAGTAACGGGGAAAATCACACGTTTGTAATATACATTGGACCGCCCTATTATTCAAATTTGAACTTCAAGGATTTTTTTTAGAAATTGTTGAACTTACGAGACACACATACTTCCTGTGTTGAACTTCAGGTGTAACGCAAATTCTAGAGTGAGCGTCACGATGGAGCTCTATTGGTTGTTGTGGCATGTCCCTGGGAGTGCCGTGGGGAGCACACATGGGATTTTCTTTGAACTTCATGTACAACTAGTACTCTGCTTGCATCACACACATACTTTCACTGCTATCTTCTTTTCTGGTTCAACTAATATTTTTATTACAAAGTTCTCCTTTTTTTGTATCACACTCTACTATCATTTTGACCTTCAGTCGTTTTTGTATCTGACCTCCCAAACATTCTTTTTTGTGGGAACTCTTCCTTTGGGGGGAACTCATCCAAATACATTTTTTAAAATCAAAGCAAATCCCCTATTGCACATAGTAGTAGCATCATGCACAATATCCATAGCTGCATCACCAACTGTATCCATAGGCTGTGTTGCTGCATCCAAAGCCAGCTACATCACCAAACCCATCCAAAAAAATACAAGGGTTGCATCATGGGCACAAGAAGAGAACGACATTCTCAATAACTTGCAAAATGACCATTTGTATGAAATTGTTGAGATTCAAGATAGTACCGATGGAGTATAACAACAAAGAAATCATTTACTATAGGGCATCATCTGCTTTTAAACGCCCTTGTCAAGTAGGGCGAACTGCAGTAGTCGCTCTGGTTGAACTTGGCATACAACAGGATTTGTTCAACACCGATCCCTCTATCGTTGCACCTCTCTTGAGGACAGGGGAATGAGGTGAGGGGAGAGAGAAGCACGGGTAGGCGGTGAACCCTCTCCACCATGCTGCAGCAACACAAAAACTTCGATGGGTCAACAATAGTGCAGGAGCTGGCATGTGACTCAAGAAGGCCAGATGCGGCCATAGGGGGGGGAGAGAATGCAATGGGTAACAAGGTGTCGGGCGTCAGGGGTAGGAGGTACCCTGCAGCGGTGTGTGGGCCACGAGCTCGTCACCGGATCCGGGGCGCTCCGTCGGCGGAGGAGCACCACTGGGAGGAGGCTAAGGTGGCAGGGCCCGACGGAAGCACACGGTGGCCAGGCACCGCCCCAAATCTTGTCTCCACCAAGCGACGCGGGGTGGAGACGTGCGGCAGCCGCAGCGTGGAGGGACGGCGGGATCTGGCGGGGCACGTGGGGTTCCGGGGAGGGCACGCGACGGTAGGAGAATCCGAGGAGGCGCAAGGCGACGGAATGATCCGGGGAGGGCGCGCGACCGAGGACTGCATGGGGGATCTCCTGCAGCACGCGGGGTCCGGCGGCGCGGGGCCCGTGGGGCGTGTGGGAAGGTGGTGGCGGGGAAACTCGACTGAGGTGGTCTGGGAGAACGCGCGGCGACGGAGGTTTCCGGCGAGATCGCGTGGCAGCGCGGGGGACTGGGGCGCAGCGGGGATCGAGGATCGGGGGATTGGGAGGGAGCTGGTGGATCGAGAAGTTCAGAGAAGCTGGTGGGATTGGGGGATTGGGAGGGAGCTGGTGCGATCTTTTTTTTCCTTTTGTCACCATCGGTTAAGGAGTTCGGGAACAACTGTTCGCCTCTATATAGGGCTGATCATGATCCAAATAACTATTCTGATCCTGGGATCAGAATAGTGCTACTCAATATATATATATATATGTATATATAGGGTAGCGCTATTCGTCACCCTGGGTGAGGAATTCTTATTCCTCACCCTAGCCATCTCTCACGGTCACAATTCTAAACATAAGAAACAAAGACATGTGGGGTAAAATTACAGCCTGAAAAAAGTAACCTGTCTATGTTCCATAAAGCAAAAATGGAGTGCCATAATATTACTTCAAAAAGAATGAGGTAAGATTTGGTTCTTGGAAAGAAAGACGCGAGGTAAGATTACAGCCATCATACCGTGTCAGCCCACATGCTGAGATTACAACAAACCACATGGAAATCATTTTCTTTTGAAGAAAGACAGCATCCACGTGAAAATCTTTTGTCTTCTTTTTGCCACCTGTATAGTTTCAGCTTTGGGGACGTACATACTTATATATTATGCATGGATGCCTACCTTAGCATAGGATACAAAGAAGTATGGTCCCTCGCGTGTAGATAATTCTTTTTTTTAGTTGCCCATGTAGATACTTACCAAGTACTGTAAGATTACATCGATAACTTGCATACAACGTAGGATAACAGGAATTGGCCTACTTCCAAAGAAAGCAAATTCAGAAAATCCGTAGGAAAGCATTCAGCCAACAGAATATAAATGGCGCGATAAACGGCGCCACAAACCCTGACCTTTTCTTATAGCTCGATAGTTCATTTTCCAGCAAAAAATACTTTCTTGAACTGTTTGACCGATAAGTGGGCTTATACAGTGTCGTTTAAATCCCTACTGACAATCTAGGTATTTAGCATCAGATATCTATTTCTTGGGACAAGGTGTTGGCGCCAGAGACACCTATCATTTACTTCAAACAGAAGTTACATTTCTGATATTACCATTTGTAATGGTGTTGCCGCTTCTGGGTGGGCTGACTTCTTCCCCTGCTGCTGAAATGCAGATGCTTCACTGCTAGTGTTCTTCAATTCGAATGAAGATACCAATTCGTGTCTGACTAGTTGCTATTGTATTGGATCATGCATCAGATCTCATTCAAAATGAATGGTCTCCCTCATTTTTGGTTGTTCAGCATGCACCATATCTCATGCAGAACCCTGAGTACCTCGTGTATGGATTTTCTTGACCTTACCGGAAGTAGTGCCTGTCATCTAATCACTCTAAAAAGCAAAAATAAAATAAAAACTGAGGATAAATTACTTGCTCTAATAAATACAAAAATTTCATGTTAAAAGATAATGTGAAAAGGGCTACAATCAGATAGATTTGGCATTATTGCTGGAACTGAAGGGGGAAGCAAGGATCACTAAAAAGTTGTAGCAGGTTAAGAACTTACAAATATGTATGAAATATTTTTTTGCAGGTCATATGAAATCATATTTAAGTCACCATGAACTAATGAATACATTTTTACTGATGCATTCAGGTCAAAGAAAATAGCTGGTTGCTTTCATACTTCTTTTTTGCGAAAGGTTTCTTTCATAAATGGAAGATAAGATTGTCATAATTACATAATAGGAAATTACAAGAATCAAATATTGCAGCTAAATTATATAAGAGCACCTCAAAAGCTGACATGTTCAAAATATTCATGGCAGACGTGTCATTTTGGATCTTATAAACATACCAGCAATAGTAATTGCAGGATAAAAAACATGCCTCGTCTCTTTGTACTTTGTTTATTTGAATCAACCATTATCAATCATCTACTATCAATCTTTGGTTACACGAAACATAACATTCATCTAAGATAACCTTAGTGTGTGAGACAAAATAGCAAATCTTAATGATCTGGCATAGTGGTGCAACCCAATCAGTATGATATTGGAACATTCTTTGGCGATGCAGATAATTTTAGAAGAGCAAATTGCCAAATATGATAGGCCGAGATGTGCAGTTGTTCCAATGTTAGTATACACTAGCAGTGTCAACTCCTAATGTGTTATGTTACCTCTTACAAACTCTGAATATGCTACATGCTTTCTTTTGTATCTCTGGCTGCTTTTGTTTCCTAATACCATATTTAGTTAAGTCAACTACATATGAGATTTCCACAACATATAATAGATGTGGTTACCCCAGTTTCCATCCGCATTAAAAATTGGATATCATGGCTAAATCAACATAAGAGATGACTGACATCTTAACTACTACAAAACTTGTTATGCAGCCACAACCCGAAATTTCACGTCATAGTATTTTCAATACTAAAATGGTAATAGCAGTATCCAGCTTAAAACATGCTTTCATATGCAATGTATCCTGCTTTTTTTTCACTACACATTTAGCAAGTCCGACGTCAGGATTGCAGAAATAGCAGATGAGCGTAGCCAAAATCTTTCAAATACAGTGGCTTAAGTCAATAAATTTACACGAGGTCTCGACAAATGAACTTTCACATATTGTTGTGCAAGATGTCTAAAAAAACAAACCCAGGTGAAAACAGTAACACCACCTTGAGTATAAAAAGCTCCCCAGATTCATCCCGAATAAATAAGGCTTGAGCACATCAGGCTACAACATAAACAAAAACAACAATGAAAATCTGTAATTTATCAGCTCCCCTTGCATTCAAACTGCACGTTGGCAACGTACAAAGTGGATTAAAGAGCACAGAACCTTTTTCCAATGAATGTGCGTGTAAGTATTGTATGGATTGTAGGGCTCAAACACAAAATTGGACCCTGCCCCAGAGATTTATTCTATCAGGTTAGCATTTGAGACGTGCCATGTTCCACCTTGTGAAAATCTAATGGACACTGAATTCGAAAACAATGATTTAGTTGAGGCCAGAAAAATGAATTAACTACATAATAAAGTTGTAACCTACTCCAAAAGCAAACAAGACCAGTCGTAACATTGAAGGAGTACTCTTCTTGCCACTAGCAATACCGGGCTGCAAGTTGCTTTTCAGAATACCATCACGGAAATCAAATTCTAACAAATCTCCATTAAAATTTGTTCAGCTATGTTGGTGGATTGATTTAACATAGACGAGCTATTACAACTAAGTCTACCTAAATCATAACATATTTCACCATATCAATCATACGATCATCTTATCTTACCCTATTCTGATTATTTGATACACCATATCAAAGAATTGGGTGAAACAATTAAATGCAAGAAAAGGAGAAGACACACACTTGGTGATTTTGCACAATCAGAACTGCTACCATAGTCGAGATTCACATATAGGAGAAATTTCCTGACCTATTGAGGCACTGATGGGCAGGCTCTGGAGGTTGGGGTGACGGGTGGCGCTCAGGTAGGGAGGTAGCCATCGATTCTAGAGGTTTCTGGTGGAGAGGGAGCTAAGGATATGGCCTTCTCGATTCCAACTGATGAGGTCGCAGAGGAGAGCAAGGGGCTGATTCCCCTGCGTACAGCCGCTGCAAGGCCGCCGGCCGTCGTGAAGCCTCCTGCATTCCTGCTCGCCTCGACGCTGCCACCAGCCAACGGGGTCACACCCAGTGCCACAAGCAGCCGAGTCCACCCGTAGCTCCCGCCGTCTCGCCGCCGAAACCTGCCTCCGCGTGCCGCCGAAACCGCTCGCCGCTTCCCCTCCCAGATTGAATCGGCCTGAAAACTGCGGGGGTGTGGGTTAGCTCCTAAACGGCGAAAAATTAGTCACAAGCGACGTAATAAAAGTTTTTTTACGAGGGTGAAGAATTATATATATATATATATATATGTATAGAATGGCACTATTCTGATTTATTTGGATCACAATGGCCCTATGTAGGGCGCGATGACACGTTCCCGAACCCATCCCACCACCGTACCTCCCCACGCCTACACTCCCGCCCTGATCTAGCCAACCTCCCGACGCCCCACTGCCTCTCCGATCCAGCCACCCAACCTCACCGGCGCCGGCCCGCCCCCGCCCTCAGAACCGGCCGCCGCACTGGACTGCCCCTGCCCCGCGAAACGGCCGCCGCGCCATACCCCTCGGGAACCGGCCGCCGCATCGCCCCCGCCCCGGATTGTGCCGCTGCAGACGCTGCTTCCCTCCCCAGATCATGCCAACCCCGACGTCACCCTCCACCGATCATGTCGCCCCCGCCTCCCTCCCCGGATCGCACCGCCACCATCCGCCGCTGCCTATCGCTGCCTCCGCAGTCCGTCGCTAGCTGCCGCTGCAGTCCATTGCTAGCTCACGCGAGGGAGGCGGTGCTGCAAGAGTTTGACACCCACATGCCAATGGCAAAGGAGACGACAAGCTGGTACGTCCACATGATTCCCGATCCCAATCCCCCTTCATCATCCTTTTCCTGTTATAAATTTTAGGTATTTGTTGGGGCAAGGTTATCTCAATTTGTGCCAGGTGCGAGCGTGCTGCAGAATTGTCTTTTGGATGATTTTCCGACTTGTGCAGATCTCATAATATTGATTGCAAATACTAGTATTTGTCTCATGGGTCACCCAATTCAGAATCTGGACTGCAGTCCCGGTGTCTAGCTCAGTACTGCTACTAATGTTTATTTATGTGATGCCGCTAAGGTGCAACCTGGACGGCAGTCCTGTTCAACACTTTCATGATAAGTTTCATCTAGTACCGTCGTGTTGCAAGTAGATGTGATGCCCCTAGGCTGCAACCTGGATTGCAGTCTCAATCAAAATACTTTCATGATAAAAAAGAACTTGAAACATCAGTTACATTACTCAATCCATCCATCTATTTAGCAGCGACCAAGCCAGGCCAAACCATGACGCTGTTGGCAGACACAACGCAGGAAAAGAGAGGAAGGTTCAGAGTGTGTGAGATGAGGCAGGCTGGTGGATTTTCTTTGCGTGGCTGCGTTTTTATCGCTTGCGGGCATCGTGGGAGAGTGGTTTTATAACCTTTGTCCTTGTCACACGCTTGGTACTCGGTAGTGGCTGTCACTGAAGCTGCCATTATATTTTCTTTTCCTCGATCAAGCTATTCCTTTCATGTTCATGTGTCCTCACTGTAAAATTTATGTACTTCCTCGCTTTTCAGGTGATCATTGACTCCACTGCTTCCTGGTACGGTCCTTGTCGTGACATAGCCCTAGTCTTTGCCGAGTGAGTATGCCAAGAAGTTCCCTGGCGCCATCTTCTTGAAGGTGGACGTTGACAAGCTGAAGGTAAGCATAGCTCCACGATCCTCCAAAATATGTTTACTCAGTGAGAGTGATGTAATGCTTGCCCTCCATTTCATTTGTTCAATTGGATGTCGCTGAAGCATACAACGTCGAGGCAATGCCAACTTCCTTGCTTAGCAAAGGGCGGTGAGAAGGTGGACAGTGTTGTCGGTGGTAGGAAGGATGACATCCATACCAATATAGTGGCCCTCATGGGTTGTGCATCCGCCTAAGAGGGGAAGAGTGATGCCCGATTATATCAATAAGAGCCAGCACCTGGTGTAAGTAGTTATCGTTGTGATATGCTTTGGTTTAGTCATCACTGAACTTTGTGTTATTCAGTTTAGAGTTCAGAACTCCAGGTGTGCATCGCTTGTTCTGAGATACACTTTGAGAATGTGTGAAATTCAGGTCCACCCTCATCATTCAGACCTGACGGCGCTTTGTATAAGCTGCAACAACATCGGTCTCAACAAACACACCGATGTTAATTCAGACCCGACGGCGCTCTGTAATCTAAGTTGACGCAAAAAGTTTGTCTTGTAATTCATGGAAGTTTGATGCTTATGCTTGTGAGACTGAATCTGTTTCCATTTCATGAAAGCCAAAAAGAAAATTGTGGATGTGTTGTGCTTGTGTGTGTGCGCGTGCACGTATTACACTAAAATTTTAAAAATTATTTTTTGTCATGTTTGTTTTCCATATTGGATTTAGAGTGTCAGTTTTTGTGTTCATGTAATAAAAAATTAGGAAGTTCAATTTTAAGGAAGCAACAAGTTCAACCAATACGGAAACACTAAAAAATACATTGAATAGAAACTTTTTTAGTGGGGTTCAAATTGGAAAGACATTAAAAAAAATTGTTCTCTGCTCTTTACAGTAAAAAAATGTATCACGTATTGGTTGGTTTTCCTCAACTACTTGCTCTCTGACACACATTATGTTGCTGCTTTCCTTCTCCTTCATGTGTGCCCTCTAAATGTTTGTCCTATTGCTTATGATAATTGACCCAAATTTACCTATTGTTCTTGCACATGTTATATTCAAGGAAAAATGTGTGTAAAAATGTTTGATTTCGAAAGTTCAGGTGTAACGAACTTCGAAGTTTAAACAAAAAAATGTAAACAAAAAAATCATGGAATTCAAAGAATAAAAAACTATGGAGTTTCATAAAAAAATTAATAGCACGCGAAGTTCATGTTTCAAAAATTCCGAAGTTCATGTGTACCACGTTCAGAAGAAAAATCATCAAATGAAAAAAGGGACCGCCTAGGCCATTTCACCGAAAAGAAAAAAATGCATAAAATGCCGCGACAAAATTCTATAAGAATTTCAAATTTAAAAATCGAAGCACGTCAACGTTAAAAGTTGTTTTTTTAATATCTAAAAGACAAATTTGGAAGTTCCAAAAATTTGAGCAACAAGTTAAAAAAATATTTATAACGCATTTTCCCCATTTGTAAAAAAATCAGAGAAAGTCAAATTAAAAAGAGGAGCATTTCAAAAGATTGTATAAAAACTGATTTTCCCCATTCTATAAAAATAGAAGTTCAAATTAAAATAACGGCGCGGTATCATTGTTTACATAAAAAAACATTTTCCCCGTTACTAACCAATAAAACTAAGAAGTTAAAATTTAAAAATGGTGAAGTTTGATGTCTATAAAAAAATCGGATTTTTCATATTGTTAAAAAATAAAACCAAGAAGTTCAAAAATTAATAACAAAGAAGTTCAAAAAACTCGTTTTTTCTCGTTACTAAAGAATAAAACTAAGAAGTTCAAATTACAATAACATAGAAGTTCAAAGGTTATAAAACTCAGATTCTCGTTCTAAAGAATGACTAACAAATTCAAATTAAAATAAGGTAACAACAAAAAAGTTATAAAAATGATTTTCCCTATTTTTTAAAAAGTAGGAAGTTCAATTTTAAAAATAGAGTAATTCAATGTACATTAAAAACATATTTTTTTCTTGTTACTAAATAATAAAACCAATAAGTTTAATTTAAAAATGGGGAGAAGTTTGGTGTTTAATTAAGAAATATAAAAGATGGAGAAAAATGAAATCAGAAAGTCCATATTAAAAAGATGGAGAAGTTCGATGATTATAGAAAACTCAGATTTTCTTCATTATTAAAGAACGGAAACATGAAGTTCAAAAATAAAAAACAAGAAGTTCAACTTTTAAAAAATATAACGCTTCAAAATTTCATAAAAAAATATTAAGAAATAAAACCAGGAAGGCCATATTAAAAAGATGGAGAAGTTCAATTATTATAGAAAACTCAGATTTTCCTCGTTATTAAAGAATGGAAACAAGAAGTTCAAAAATAAAATAACAAGAAGTTCAAATATTAAAAATAGAGTGCTTCAAAATTCATAAAAAATATTAAGAAAAATCAGATTAAAAATTCATTAAAAAACTCAAATATTTTCACGTAACCGAGAGAGGTTCAAGTTGATAACTGCCAGAAGTTCATGTACTACACGGTGTGCATTTTGTATTAAAAAAGAATAAAAAAGCAAAGACTAAAAGTTTTGTTGTTACAAGTTCAAGTACTTCGTCGGAGAAAGTTAAAAAAAGTTATTGTAAGAGAAATTTGTACAAAAGAAATATCATTTGTGTAACACTGACGATGGATGAGAAAATGACAAACGAAAATACGTCACATAAGTTTAACTGAAAACAGCAGGAAGTTCAACTACTACAGTGGATGAATTTTAGATGAAAAACTTTTAAAATCGTTGCGAGTATGAAAAAACGATCAACACGGAAAAGTTGCATGTTTACAGCAGCTTTCGAACGGTATCTCATTTGCTCAATTCCAGTGAGTACATGGAGAACTACGAGTAGTGGATGGAGATCAGCGAGCAAAAAAAACACGTGGAAAACAGAGTGAAGTTCAGGTAGACATGCTGAGAAGTTCAGGTTCTTCACGCGGTGCATTTTCGAAGAATCTGTTTCACGATAGAGGCAGAACGAATGATCCAGCCGTTTTCGAAATTACTTGAAAACGGCTAAGAATCAGAGAAAACCATCAACATGAAAAAGTTTCGCATTTTCCGTAGCTTTTCAATGGTATATTATTTGTCCAATTCCGATAAAGTTTGTAGAAATTACGGCGAAAATACGTTTTTCGCCATTTTCCAAAACTGACTTAAAACCGTAAAGAATTGGGAGAAAGAATACATACCAAAAAGTTTTGCATTTGTCCAAGCTTTCCAACTCCATATCGTTCGCTGCATTCGGACGCACGGTTAAAAAATTAGCTTGAAAATACGAACTCGGTAGGACTTGGACCATTTTCTAAATTACTCTTAAACCATTCAAAATTAGAAAAAAAACTTTCAAGATGAAAAAGTAGCGCATTTTCATAAGCTTTCCAACGCCATATCATATGCCTCCATTGGATTAGCCGTTTAGAAATGACATCGAAAAAACGAACTCAGCTGTTCGGTTTATGAAATTTTACATTTTTTCAAATTACTCTTTAACCATTGGGAATTAGAGAAAACTTTCAACATGTGGAAGGAGCGGTTTTGCAGCAGCTTTCCAATGCCATATTATATGCCTCATTCCGATAAACTGTTTAGAAATGCGATCGAAAATACGATTCACGTTTTTTGTGCGAAGAAAAAACGGTTTTCAAAACTGCTCTTAAACCGCTTATATTTTGCCAAAAATTTAAGTTGGGTCATGATATTGGGGTCCATAGCTTTCCAACGGTATATCGTAAGCCCCATTTGGGCAATGTTGGCGGAAGTTCAACCTAGTTCACAGGGCAGTTCAACGTACTACTAGCAGGGCAGATCAGGTTGTGATCAGAATATATATATATATATATATATATATATATATATATATATCAGTTAGGCTTCAAGTGCATATAAATTGTGACACTAAATACGACTAGTAAGTAGTACAGTAGCAGTACTAGTATACGCCAGTCAAATTATTTATCATGTCCACACATTGAATTGACGTGACAACACGCTGCGCGTGAGGTGACACAAGAATCCTAGCGGCGTGTTCGGGTATTCTGGACTTCAGATTTGGAGTACCACTTATCTGTCGAAATCTTTCATCGTTCACTTAAAACAGTCGATTGATCATACATTGAGTATCATATAACTGGAATTACCGATGCAAGTCGAAGAAGGATTGGCCCATGCTACCGGCTGGCGTCAAGTTCGATCCCACGGATCAGGAGCTGATCGAGCACCTTGAGGCCAAAGTGAGTGCTGACAGCGCGAGATTTCAGTCTCTCATCGATTTGTTCATACCAACCATCGACAGCGAGCACGACATATGTTACACCCAACCTGAGAAACTTCCAGGTAAGACACCGATCGGCCGTCTACTTGCACAAACATATTCCTTTGTTTATAGCTCTATTTTTCTTTTTAGACGCAGACTTGGTGAAGCAATTACAATTTGACAGTTAATAAAAAGTGAAACAAGTGACCGCAACATGCCAAAGATGTTATGAAAATGCCAACTAGGTACACTAAAACCTGTATTCCACAATACTGCAGCTATCACACTGAGTGGCCTAAGGAAGCATTTCTTCCAGCGCAATTCCAGGGCGTTCAAAAGGGGTGCGTGGACGCGTCGCAAGATACAGTCGGAGTGCGGCATGCACGCGATGTGGCACAAGAGTGACAATACCTTGCCGGTGGTGGTCAACGGCCGGCAGACGGGTAGCAAAAAAGGTTCTGGTGCTGCACACCAACAAGAACTTCGACCACCAGAGGACCAACTGGGTGATGCACCAGTACCACCTCGGGGACCTGGAGCAAGAGAAGGAGTGGGAGTTGGTCCTCTGTAAGATTTTCTACCAGACGAACACTAGGGCCAGGAGTAAAAAGATTATAAGTTAGTTTGGTATTGGTAGTTGTACTACCTTGTCATCCGCAAGTTGGTATTGTTGTTAACGATCTTTTGGTATGAACTTGCATTTGCTTCCAACCATCATGCCGAGGGTCGACGTGGATATAAAGCTGAATCATTTGTTTCGAAACGAATTTTCAGGCACCTGATTTTTATTTGATGGGTAGCATAAGCACCCTCCGTTCGAATTCCCAGTTCTCCAATTTTTTCGAAACAAGTGCATGCACTTATTATCACGATAAAAAACAATATCCGTGCTGCATCCCAGTTATCAGTCTGTACTTGCAGAATTCTCTCGTTTATTGAGCACGTATATTGTTTTTTCAGGTCGAGCAAGTTTCAACTGGGCTGTAGATTGCCCAGGGTTGTTTTGTTTATAACAGGCCCAGCCCATGACGACAACGGGGCACAAAGATCCAGCAGGTATCTACTGGCCTCTGGCCCGCCAGCGTTAGTTATATTTTGTCTTACAACATCCGCAGGCAGTTTTTTTACTGAATCAAACACACAGCCCAGTTCTATTTTCCTCTTGAAACACATGTCCTACATCCGTTTTTTAATCTCTACCTATAGTTTTACTAGTTCATATACACGTATCATTATATTGAAAACACATAAAATTCCCTTTTCATATTTACATCCTTATTTTTGTTGTTTTTCCCACCCAGCGCTGATTTTTTTAACACTAGTTTTCCCTTAAACCAACTAAATTGTCCCACGTCTTATTTGCTTACAAAAACAAAACTATTTTTTTGGCAAATCAATAAGTTCTTAAAAAATGTTTATCATTTCGGGATTACAACAGTTCGGACTCCACCGAAATATGCAAAATAAGGTTGGACTTTTTGACCGTGGTCCTGGGCAGAAAATGGGCTGTAATAAATTACTTAAGAATTAGCAAATGGGCTGCAAATTATAAAAAATAGCAAATGGGCTTTATGTTGTCTGCCACAGATTTGGAGGCTGACTTGTGGGCCTACTAAGTTCATGCGTACACAAGGTTTCTCAAAAAAGAAACTTAGTCAACAATCGACTCTACCAGCGTCAGACCGTTAGATGTCAATCTAACGACAATCGTGCTTCTTCAGTCTCTAATCTTCCTGCCCCAGCCGCCCAAACCAGCGCCGTTGGAACTGCCTGCTCCCGCCTCCCGTGGCCGACAGTGCTACCGGGGAGGCCTCACGGCCCCATCATACTCGCATCCCTGGCCTGTCTATCCCTCTACTCACCCACACCTCCTGTTATTTTCCGGCGACGGCAGCCGAACCAGTCAACCCTCGTACTCTCCACCGCGTGGGCAGCCACTACCGTGTCTTCCCCGGCTCCGTGTCGTTCCCTTCGTAGGCCTCGCCGTCGTCCAATGCCCTGGTGCTCTCGGCACGACGTGGTCAACGATGTCCATCCAACGGCCGTAGTGCTTCTTCAACCTCTGGTCTTCTTGCCCCAGCCGCGCAAAGCAGCGCCGGTCGTGCCGCATGCTCCTGCCTCCCGTGGCCGGCTGTGCTGCCATGGAGGCCTCACCGTCCCCATACTACTCCCACCGCTGGCCAGGCCTTCCCTCCACTCACCCACTCCCCCTGTTATTCTGCGGCGACGGCAGCCTCACACCGCAGCCGAACCAGTGAACCCTCATACTCCTCTCCGCGTGGGCATCCACTGCCGTGTCTTCCTCGGCTCCGCATCGTCCCCTTCCTAGGCCTCGCCGACGTCCACTGCCGTGGTGCTCTCAGCGCGGCGTGGTCAACGTGGTCAACGACCGACTTCCATCAGAAGAGTACTGTACGTGGAGAGGCTGATAGCTGGGTCCACGGCAGCCGCAAGGAAGTGCCTCCTTATTACGTGCAAAATAATTATTCCTCCACCTGACAGCAGGGACCCATCGGACGGGCCACCAGTATTTCACGGAAAAAACATTTCCCCCCTGACTACTGGGACCCATCGGATGGGCCACCGTATTTCGCGAAAAAAATGTTTGCCCCTGAGTGCTGGGACCCACCGGACGGACCACCGTATTTCGTGAAAAAAACGTTCCCCCCCGCTGTCAGCTCAGACCCACCGGAAGTGCCTCCTTATTACGCACAGAAAAATGAATACTCCCCCCTGCTAGCTGGGACCCACCATGGTGGGAGGCTGACTTGTGGGCCTACTAAGTTGACGAGGATGGAGGGCTTTGTCAACTTAGTCAATATGAACGATTCTAGCTCCAGTGACCGTACGATGTCCATCTAATGGCTGTAGTGCTTCTTCAACCTCTGGTCTTCTTGCTCCAGCCGCCCAAAGCTACGCCGGCCGTGCCGCGTGCTTCTGCCTCTCGTGGCTGGCTGTGATGCCGCGGAGGCCTCACCACCCCCTACTACTCCCACCGCTGGCCCATGCTATCCCTCTACTCACCCACACCCCCTGTTATTCTGCGGCGACGGCAGCCTCACGCCGCAGCCGAACGAGTGAACCCTCGTACTTTTCTCCGCGTGGGCATCCACTGCCGCATCTTCCCCGGCTCCGTGTCGTCCCCTTCCTAGGCCTCGTCGTCGTCCACCGCCTTGGTGCTCTCAGCGCTGCGTGGTCAATGTGGTCAACAACCGACTTCCATCAGAAGAGTACTGTACGTGGAGAGGCTGACACCTGGGTCCACGGCCACAACCCAGTTTTTTTGTGATTTGCCAAGTAAGTTGCTTTGTCAGGCCTGTTGGCCTGCAAATCTTCCAAGACGAGGAGAGATTCATTCGGCTGGCCGAGAAAATGGCCCATCAGCAATGAGAAATGGGCTGTACATTTTTAAAACACATCAAACCACCAATTAGTTTAAAATATCTTTTTTTCATTTCAATATTTTAAATTAATTAATTTTTATGCGTGGAGAATTTGTTGGATTTTATATTGATATGCATTTATTTTTAAAATCAGTTTGAATATGAGTTGAAATTTCGGGATTAAAAACAGTTCGGACCGCACCGAAATATGCAAAATTTCGTTAATTTTTTAACCGTGGCCACAATATGGGCTGTAATGCTAACAAAAAGAATATGGGCTCCAAAAAAACCTTAAGAATTAGCAAATGCGCTGTAAATTATTAGAAATAATGGCAGATGGGCTGTATGCTGTTTTCCACAGATTTGAGGCTTTCCTAAGAAAAGGTTGACGCACAAGCAGTGACTGTTGGATGTCCATCGAATAGCCGTCGTGCTTCTTCAATCTCTGCTCTTCCTGCTCCAGCCGGTCAAATAAGCACCGGCAGGACTGCCTGCTCCCTCCTCCCCGCGGCCGGCTGTGCTACCGCGCAGGCCTCACCGCCCCACCGTACTCCCATCGCTGGCCTAGCCATCCCTCTACTCACCCACACCTGCTGTTATTCTCGGGCGACGGCAGACGAACCAGTAAACCCTCGTACAGTCGTATTCCCCTCCGCGTGGGAAACAACTGCCGAGTCTTCCCTACCTCTGTGTCGTTCCCTTCCTAGGCCTCGCCGTCGTCCACCGCCCTGGTGCTCTCACCGCGGCCTGGTCAACGTGGTCAACGACCGACATGCATCTGAAGTGGACTGTACGTGGAGAGACCGACAGCTGGGTCCACGGCCGCATGCAAGGAAATGCCTCCTTATTACGCGCAAAATAATGATTCCTCCACCTGACATCAGGGACCCACCGAAAGGGCCTCTGTATTTCGCGCAAAAAAAACGTTGCCGCCGCTGACAGCTCAGACCCACCAGCTATATCTTCGCACGCAAGGAAGTGCCTCCTTATTACGCTAAAAAATGAATACCCCCTGCTAGCTAGGACCCACCTTGGTGGGAGGCTGACTTGTGGGCCAACTAAGTTGATGGGGACAGAGGGCTTTGTCAACTTAGTCAATATGCACGATTCTAGCTCCAGTGACCGTACGATGTCCATCCAATGGCCGTAGTGCTTCTTCAACCTCTGGTCTTCTTGCTCCAGCCGCCCAAACCAGCGCCGGTCGTGCCTCGTGCTCCTGCCTCCCGTGGCCGGCTGTGATGTGGCGGAGGCCTCACCGCCCCCTACTACTCCGACCGCTGGCTAGGCCATCCCTATACTCACCCACACCCCCTGTTATTCTGCGGCGACGGCATCCTCACACCGCAGCGAACCAGTGAACCCTCGTACTCCTCTACGCGTGGGCATCCACTGCCACGTCTTCCCCGGCTCCGCGTCGTCCCCTTCCTAGGCCTCGCCGTCGTCCACTGCCCTGGTGCTCTTGGCGCGGCGTGGTCAACGTGGTCAAGGAACGGCTTCCATCGGACGTGGACTGTACGTGGAGAGGCTGACAGCTGGGTCCACGGCCGCAGCTAGGAAGTGCCTCCTTATTACGTGCAAAATAATTATTCCTCCACCTGACAGCGGGGACCCACCGGACGGGCCACCGTATTTGCCCCCCTGACTGCTGGGACCCACCAGCTACATCTTCGCACGCAAGGAAGTGCTTGACAGTCGGGACCCACCTGGTCGAAGCTTACGTAGCGTTGTCATTCTGGTCGCGAACGTGTACGTACATATATATTGGTCGATGTAGAGGCGCGCACGTGTCGTAGTAGAGGCGGGCACGTAGCATGTACATGTACGTACATCGGCCAGGGTGCAAGAAAGAAAATACGGCCACGTATGTGTACATACGGGCGGGGTCTCGAACGCCTACTCGCACATACGTACGGCCAGGGCTCGTGTACATGGCTGGGTCGGAACGGAGAAACAGCGTCATCATCGTGTTCATGGGGAGGCAACGGAATGCGTCGTGTTCATGGGGAGGCAACGGAATGCATCATGTTCATGGGGAGGCAACGGAATGTGTCGTGTTCATTGGGAGGGCTTGGACGGAACTGGCGATGGAAACGAGGCCTGGCGTACCGCAGAACGGAGGAAACGGCCTTGTGTTCGACCGGCCACGTTCGAAATGGGATCCTGTTCATCGGGAGGGGTCTGGCGTACCGCAAAACGGAGGAAACGGACCTCCTACGGTCGAAACGGGGGTCCTGTTGATCGGGAGGGGTGTGGCGTACCGCAAAACGGACAAAACGGACTTGTGTTGGAGCGCTACGGTCGAAACGGAGGTCCTGTTCATCGGGAGGAGTGTGGCATACCGCAAAATGGGACTCCATGTGATACTGTTCATCTCCACCGTCGACCTCCTCTAGCCTCCACGGCCTCCTGTTCATCCAGCCTCCACGGGCTCCTGTTCATCCAGCCTCCACGGGCTCCTGTTCATCCAGCCTCCACGAGCTCCTGTGCTACCCCATCGGCTACTGTTCAACCACCCCTCCACCGTCTACTGTTCATCCAGCCCTCCACACCACGGGGTCCTGTTCAACCACCCCTCCACAGGCACCCCTCCATCGTCTACTGTTCATCCAGCCCTCCACACCACGGGGTCCTGTTCAACCACCCCTCCACCATCTACTATTCATCCAGCCCTCCACACCACGGGGTCCTGTTCATCCACCCCTCCACGGGCAACCCTCCACCGTCTACTGTTCATCCAGCCCTCCACCACACCATGGGGTCCTGTTCATCTAGAGGCAACGCCACTGCTCACTGTTCATCCAAACCCCCCACAACACTCACTGTTCATCCAATCGATTGGCTTCAGTTAGCAGCAGTAGCGAAGGAATCGCTCGATCGGGTTCAGTTAACAGCCATCGATCGATCGCTCGGGTTCAGTAACGCGTAGCCTGTAGTGCAATCGCTCGGGTTCAGTTAGAGCCCAACGCCTCGCTCGGGTTTAGTTAGAGCCAACGCCTCGCACACATGCGCGTACGTGTACGAGAGAAGCACGCATCGCTCGGCCCCTGACCTCCCACCGTAACCGGGAACTCCCCGAAATCCCCCCCCCGCTTCTACCACGGTTTTTTCCGTCATGGACGGACCAAAGAATGTCATGCAGCTGCGTCTCCGGCCCGCCCAGGACGAAAAGCCCATTGTCTATCATGATTTTTTGTCATAGAAGTAGGAGCCCACCACATCTATGATGATACCGGGTTTGGTCACAATTATCGTCATAGAAGTGTCATATGTATGACAGATTTTTTTTCCGTTTGGCCCAAAATGTCACGGATGTGTCTTTTTTTGTAGTACTTTTAGGTGTCCTTAGATTATCTTGGGGGTGCCATGGGCATCCCCAAGCTTAGTCTCTTTCCACTCCTTGTTCCATAATCCATCAAATCTTTACCCAAAACTTGAAAACTTCACAACACAAAACTTAAAGTAGAAAATCTCGTGAGCTCCGTTAGCGAAAGAAAACAAAACACCACTTCAAGGTACTGTAATGAACTCATTCTTTATTTATATTGGTGTTAAACCTACTGTATTCCAACTTCTCTATGGTTTATAAACTATTTTACTAGCTATAGATTCATCAAAATAAGCAAACAACACATGAAAAACAGAATCTGTGAAAAACAGAACAGTCTGTAGTAATCTGTAGCTAACGCAAAATCTGGAACCCCAAAAATTCTAAAATAAATTCCTGGACGTGAGGAATTTATCTATTAATCATCTGCAAAAACAATTAACTAAATATCACTTTCCAAATAAAAACGGCAGCAGTTCTCGTGAGCGCCAAAGTTTCTGTTTTTTACAACAAGATTAACAAGACTTTCCCCAAGTCTTCCCAACGGTTCTACTTGGCACAAACACTAATTAAACACAAAAAACACAAACAAAACATAGTCTAGATAAATTATTTATTACTAAACAGGAGCAAAAAGCAAGGAATAAAAATAAGATTGGGTTTCCTCCCAACAAGCGCTATCGTTTAACGCCCCTAGCTAGGCATAAAAAAGCAAGGATAGATCTAGGTATTGCCATATTTGGTTGGTAGTTCTTTAATGAGACATCTATCACCTTTAGGTGTTTCTTCCCTTTTATCAATAATAAAACTTCTAGGCACAAGATCGAAAAAATCAGTAGTAGCAAATGGTTCCTTAATGATAGCAAAAAGATTAGGATGAATACTTATAGATTTGAGATCCGCAGTTTCCTTGCTAGAGGATTCACCCTTATTTTTAGGAACATACATAAGCTTAGCACTTTTAGTTGGAGGACTTGGAGTATTCTTTATGGAAGAAAAAGCAGTTCCCAAGTTGGTAATAATACCCTCAAGTTTATCGATTCTAGTGGAATCATGATTTATTCTTTCATTAACTATAGGTTCCTTCTCTTTAATATTTTTCAAAGTTACTCCTACTTTAGATCCATATTGGGTAATTTGGTTGTGGATCTTTTTATCAGAAGTTTCAATTAACTCAATGGTAGCAACTTTATTTTCAATAATTTCATGTTTTTGCATTACATGCTCCAAAGTTAACATATTTCCATTAATCATAAGAGGGGGTGAGCCAAATAAATCTATCATAGCATTATAAGAATCAAAAGTATGGCTACCCAAGAACTTCCCTCCAGTAATGGTATCAAGGATATATCTGTACCAAGGAGTAGTGCCTATGTAAAAATTGCGGAGGAGAATGGAAGTGGATTGCTTCCTGGTAGATCTACTTTGAGCATTGCAAATCCTATACCAAGTGTCTTTTAAATTTTCTCCTTCCCTTTGTTTAAAATTAAGAACTTGATTGTCGGGAGATAACGAAGAATATAGGGGACTAGCCATAACGACAAGCAAGCAATCCAACACACAAGCAAACGAGGAACGGGCAAAAAGAGGCAAATAGAGAAAGAGAGGGAGGATAGAGAGAGAGAGAGAGGGCGAATAAAACGGCAAGGGTGAAGTGGGGGAGAGGAAAACGAGAGGCAAATGGCAAATAATGTAATGCAGGAGATAAGGATTGAGATGGGTACTTTGGTATGTTGACTTTTGCATAGACCTCCCCGGCAACGGCTCCAGAAATCCTTCTTGCTACCTCTTGAGCACTTGCGTTTGTTTTCCCTTGAAGAGGAAAGGGTGATGCAGCATAGTAGCGTAAGTATTTCCCTCGGTTTTTGAGAACCAAGGTATCAATCTAGTAGGAGGCCACGCACGAGTCCCTCGTACCTACACAAACAAATAAATCCTCGCAACCAACGCGATAAGGGGTTGTCAATCCCTACATGGTCACTTACGAGAGTGAGATCTGATAGATATGATAAGATAATATTTTTTGTATTTTTATGATAAAGATGCAAAGTAAAATAAATGGCAAAGAAAATAACTAAGTATTGGAAGATTATATGATGGAAGATAGACCCGGGGGCCATAGGTTTCACTAGTGGCTTCTCTTGAGAGCATAAGTATTCATGGCGGGTAAACAAATTACTGTTGAGCAATTGACAGAATTGAGCATAGTTATGAGAATATCTAGGTATGATCATGTATATAGGCATCACGTCCGAAACAAGTAGACCGACTCCTGCCTGCATCTACTACTATTACTCCACACATCGACCACTATCCAGCATGCATCTAGAGTATTAAGTTCAAGAGAACAGAGTAACGCTTTCAGCAAGATGACATGATGTAGAGGGATAAACTCATGCAATATGAAATAAACCCCATCTTGTTATCCTCGATGGCAATAATACAATATGTGCCTTTCTGCTCCTACTGTCACTGGGAAAGGACACCGCAAGATTGAACCCAAAGCTAAGCACTTCTCCCATTGCAAGAAAGATCAATCTAGTAGGCCAAACCAAACTGATAATTCAAAGAGACTTGCAAAGATAACCAATCATACATAAAAGAATTCAGAGAAGATTCAAATATTGCTCATAGATAAACTTGATCATAAACCCACAATTCATCGGTCTCAACAAACACACCGCAAATAAGATTACATCGAATAGATCTCCACAAGAGAGGGGGAGAACTTTGTATTGAGATCCAAAAAGAGAGAAGAAGCCATCTAGCTAATAACTATGGACCCGTAGGTATGAAGTAAACTACTCACACTTCATCGGAAGGGCTATGGTGTTGATGTAGAAGCCCTCCATGATCGATGCCCCCTCCGACGGAGCTCCGGAACAAGCCCCAAGATGGGATCTCGTGGATACAGAAAGTTACGGCGGTGGAATTAGGGTTTTGGCTCCGTATCTGGTAGTTTGGGGGTACGTAGGTATATATAGGAGGAAGGAGTACGCCGGTGGAGCAACAGGGGGCCCACGAGGGTGGAGGGCGCGCCCAGGGGGGTAGGCGCGCCCCCTACCTCGTGGCCTCCTGGTTGATGTCTTGACGTAGCGTCCAAGTCCTCTGGATCATGTTCGTTCCAAAAATCACGTTCCCGAAGGTTTCATTCCGTTTGGACTCTGTTTGATATTCTTTTTCTGCGAAACCCTAAAATAGGCAAAAAAACAACAATCCTGGGCTGGGCCTCCGGTTAATAGGTTAGTCCCAAAAATAATATAGAAGTGTAAAATAAAGCCCAATAATGACCAAAACAGAATATAATATAGCATGGAACAATCAAAAATTATAGATACGTTGGAGACGTATCAGGCCCATAGCTGGCCTCCGGTGCCCATCTTCTGCTACATGAAGGGGTTTTTACCTAGAACAACATAAGAGAAAGCTTTAGTGATGAAGCGCCATCGTCTCCAGACGGAACCTAGGCAGAAACACTTTTGCTCCGGTGGAGCAATTCCACCGAGAATACTTCCCTTCGTGAGGGGGAAATAAGCCATCGACATCACCAACGATCCTCTCATCATGGGAGGACCAATCTTCGTCAACATCTTCACCAGCACCATATCATCTCAAACCCTAGTTCATCTCTTGTATTCAATCTTTGTCCTAAAACCTCAGATTGGTACCTGTGGGTTGCTTGTAGTGTTGATTACATCTTGTAGTTGATGCTAGTTGGTTTATTTGATGGAAGATTAAATGTTCAGATCTTCAAGAATATTCAATACACCTATGATCTTGAACATGAATATGATTTGTGAGTAGTTACTTCCATTCCTGAGGACATGAGAGAAGTCTTGTTACAAGTAATCATGTGAAGTTGGCATTCGTTAAATATTTTGATGATATGTATGTTCTTTCTTCCTTTAGTGGTGTCGTGTGACATCAACCACATGACACTTCACCATACTTGGGCCTAAGAGAAGTCATTATGGAGTAATAAGTAGATGATGGGTTGCTAGAGTAACAAAAGTTTAAACCCTAGTTTATGTGTTATTCTGTAAGGGGCTGATTTGGATTCATATGTTTCATGCTATGGTTAGATTTATCTTAGTTCTTCTTTCGTAGTTGTGGATGCTTGCGAGAGGGGGTAATCATAAGTGGGTTGCTTGTTCAAGTAAGAAAAACACACAAGCACTGGTCCAACCACATATCAAATTATCAAAGTAGCAAACGCGAATCAACTAAACATGTTGAACATGACTAGATGACAATCCCCATGTGTCCTCAAGAGCACTTTGCTTTATATAAGAGAACTTTTCGGCATGTCCTTTTTTTAGAGAAAAGGCCAACGCCTGACTTTATAAATAAAGCCACCAGGTAGAGTCAAACATCATCACCACCACACAGAGACATAAGATTTTAAGCCAGAACCATGGCAACATGCCAAGTACAAATAACAGGCATGCAGGCCCAGCAATCCAGAAAGGGAGGCGCGCAGGCAAACAACCTACTGCTAAAGGGAAAGGAACTAGCATAACTGTGCCTCAATGGGGTTGGGGATTGGGGAGTTGGTTGGCCGACACCTTAACTTTGTTGATAAGATCCTCCATGCCCTCCACATCCGCTGCTCTAGTCAATAATTTCCACTGCTGCAAGAGGATAAGCATTTTAAAGATCACATCAAAAAGCTTTTTAGGAAAAACGCCCTCTATAGTGAATTGGTTACGTGTAATGTTATCAGCCACCAGACCAACCAAAAACAATCTATTTGCTCGACCAGTAATGTTATCAGCCGAAGTCCGAAGGTGAGCAAAGGAATGAGGGGCCCAGTTTACGCCCAACTAGGACCGGACGCAATCCCAGGGCCAATTTGGCCAAAGGGCACGAAAAGAAGATATGCTCAGTGTTCTCCAAAACACTGCACAGAGCACACGAAGCAGAGCTCGGACCATTGCACTTGCGGATTTGATCAGCAGCCGGCAGGCACCCCCTCAAGGCCTTCTAGAGAAAGACCTTGATCTTAGGGGGGACCTTGGCCGCCCAGATCTATCGGAATTTCGAAGTGGGGGTCCCATCACAAAGCCTAACATAAAGAGATTTGACATAAAAGGACCCAGAAGCATTATAAGGCCAGTTCATAGAGTGCTCCTCCTCCGAGCGGTTAGGGAACACAGCAGCAAGGCGGTGCTAGTCCGACAACTCTGCGGGACTCAGAGACCTCCAGAAACCCAGTTCCCAGCCAACATGAGAGAGGTCAGAGATTGAGATCTCAGGATTAGAGCAGTAAGAGAACAACACCGGGAAGGAGTTAGCAAGAGTATCATCCGCCACCTACCAGTCCAGCCAAAATCTAGTAGAGTGACCATTGCGAACCACAAACCTAACATGGTCCCGAAACACACCGCGCAACTTAACCAGGTCCCTCCAGAAGTGAGAGCCATTCCTAGCCCTGGCAAACATAGAGCTGGTGTTCAAAAAATATTTAGCTTTTAAAACATCATACCAAAGCATGCCAGGACCACTCGTCATGATCCGCCACCACCATTTAACTATCAGGCATTTATTCATAACAGCGGTGTTCAAAATGCCTAGCCCCCCAAGGCTCTTGGGTCGGCACATGACTTTCCATTTGAAAAGCCTATATTTCTTCTTGTTATGGGCTGAGTTCCAGTAAAAGGCGCCTCTGTGTTTATCGAAACTAGCATGAGTACCTAACGAAAGGAGAAAGAAGCCCACAGTGAAGATCGGAAGGGAAGAGAGGCACGCATTGATGAGGCTGACTTTACTGGCCTGGGTGTTGTAACGGCCACGCCAAGGCATGACCCTGTTGCCTACCTTGGCCACCAGGGGGTTAAGGACTTGGGCATGGAGGCGGAAGGGGGAGATTGGCAGGCCCAAGTATTTGAACGGGAAGGATCCGAAAGAGCAGTTTAGGAGATGAGCTACCTTGGTAGCTTCCTCTTCATCAGTAACAGTCACAATGACCTCACTTTTAACAAAATTGATCTTAAGCCCCGACAAGGCTTCGAAGCATACCAGAATAAATTTCAGGTCGGCCAAGTAAGCTTCATTAAGCTCCACCAGGATGATCGTGGCATCAACATATTGAAGGTGGGTAACACCCTGGGGGAGAAGGTGGGAGATCATCGGGGAGATGTGGCTAGCAACTGCCGCCCTGGACAATAGGCAAGAGAGAGCATCTGCCACAAACTTGAAAAGGATAGGTGAGGCAGGGTCCCCTTGCCGTAGGCCACGACCATTAGCAAAGAAGTTGGTGATGTTGCCGTTAACCGACATGGCCGTGTACCCCCCAGAAACCAACTGCATCAATCTATGAACAAAGCCACCATTGAAGCCCTTGGCAAGGAGGACCTGGTGCAGGAAGGACCGGTTCACCGAATCGTATGCCTTTTCAAAGTCCAGCTTAAGAATGATCGCACGGGTTCTCTGCTGGAGATCATGTACAATTTAATGAAGGCACATGACCCCATCCAAAATGTAGCGTCCCTTAATGAAGGCGGTTTGATTGGAACTAATAATGCGGTGGGCTACCGAGCCTAATCTGGTCGCCAAACCTTTAGCCGAGAACTTAGCGAAGTTGTTGATTAGGGCTATCAGACGGAATTGGGTTATGTGGTCAGCGCCTTTAACTTTATGGATAAGAGATAGGAAAGCGTAATTCAGACGAGAAATGTCCACTGTCCCAAGACAAAACCCTTGGATAAGCGCACAAACTAGGGGTCGGAGGGAGGGCCAGAAGTGGCGGAAAAAAGGAATAAAGAATCCGTCAGGGCCAGAAGCAGAGTTTGCATTCGCTGCTTTGAGCACCGCCTCGATCTCCTCCATAGATAGAGGGATCATCAGAGACTCATTTTCCTCATCAGAGACCTGGTCGTGCATAGGCCACAGGTTGGGCGATAACCGAAACCCCGAGTCCGGCCTAGCCGCAAATAGGTCAACATAGAAGTCATGGACATGAGAAAAAATGGTGGTAGGGTCCGTGACACGGACACCATCCACCATCAATGTCTCCCATTGGAGACCGCAAAGAAGTACGCGGTCGGAATATCTCCTTTCAAGGCCCAGTTAATACTGCCTCGTTGTTTCCAATAAAGCTCTGCCAACTGATGCAGCTGCATCAGGTTGGCCTCAAGATCATATGCCTGACGCCACCCGTCAGCAGATAACCCAACCAAATCCACCTGCGCATCCAAAGCCGAAAGCTGCCCCGACAGGTCTCGCTTGGAGCGGAGGGCCTCCGCCGCCTGATTACGACCCCACCCTTTCAGAAACTTCCTCAGCTGGTAAGAGCAGAAGTGACAGTCATCCATGGGCCCAAAAGAGCGAGTCCTGGAGTTTAGGAGAGAATGAATTTTTGCTGAGAGCATATCCGCGAAGCCGTTAATCAGAAGCCAGGACGCATCAAATTGGAATCTAGATACTTTTGCAAGGGAAGTAATGCCTAGATCAAGAATGAGGGGGAGTGGTCAGAGCCAAAGTGACACAGCGCACTGAGGGAGGCACGGGAGAACAGTAGATCCCAAGAAGTAGAGGCAAAGACATGGTCCAGGGCAGAGTGAATGTGGTTAGCCTGGTGGTTAGACCAGGTGAAACAGGCCCCAGACCTAGGGAGCTCCTGAATAACACAATTAGCAATGAAAAATCATTAATGGCATTCCCCAAAGGCCAAGATAAGGTACCATTATTCTTATCGAACGGGCACCGAAGCAAGTTAAAGTCACCATCAATGACCAAGGGCAGCTGGCAATCTTCGATCTTAGACGAGAGTTCATCCAGAAAAAGCCGCGACATCGAATGATCCAAAGGACCATAAACCACCATGAATTCCCAAAGAACGTTACACTCTTTATGAAATAATACCATGCTGGCCCAAAAAAGGCCATGATCATATGCCACACAGTCAAACACATCGTCTCGGGCCCCGATAAGGATCCCACCAGAGTGACCAGAGGTACGAAGGAAGCACTAAGAGAAATGGTCTGCCCCAGCAATCCCAAAGAGATCCGAACGAGAGAAATCAGATTTAAAGGTTTCCACAAAACCCACAAGATCAATATTATCTGAACGAACGAGATCACGGATTTGGTCCCGACATTGTTAAGGAAATCGGTAACTGGTAGCTTCTCGGCCGCTTGGGAGTAGCGATTAATCAGTGAATCGTCCTATTAACTGGATTAATCGGCCAATCATTAATCGGTAGATGAAATAGGAAAATATGAACATTTTCTTGTTTTTTTATGTATTATACCCTGCTCTCATGCTCTCAGCTATGTAATATACCAAAATATGGTACTATTTGATCAAATCCTAGCTATTGAGGAGCGAGAGGAGGATGGTGGAGGTTACATGCCCATAATTTGGGTTTTGTTTGCCTAGAAGTTAATAAGCCAACAACAATTAATCGGCCTAACAACTGATTAATCTTTCTAACAGGCTAGTTAATCGACCTAATAAGTTAACACGACGAATAGGTGCTATTCAAATCTACCACCCAACGAGTAGCGATTAACTAGCCCATTAATTGATCAATCGGATAAATTCTTGAACAGTGGGTCCCGGCGCCCCTTAGCGCCCAAACCCCTAATATTCTAGATAAGAGCTTTCATTTGCAAGAGAGGTTTTTGATTCGCAGACTCGACCTGCTCGGGATCACGCAGGGTTTAAGCTTAGATTTAGATACTCAAACTTTTTTGGTAGCAGAGGGAGGGGGGCCACAACCCCCATCCCCCACAACGCCATGGGATGCCTCCGCTGCCACCTTAGACAGGGCGGCAGCCTCCTTGTCCTTGGCAAGCGCGACCTGGGCCTCCTCATTCAACCAAATGACCTAGAGCAGAGAAGAGGGAGAGCAAAAATTGGGATCCAAAGAAACACCAATGTCCTCAAGGATATTCAAAAGATGAGCGTCTGGCAAAGAAGGCAGGACCAAATGAGAGGGGAGGGAGGAATAGGGGGTACCTTGCTGGGCCGAGGCCATGGGAGTCTTGGAACGCGTGGGCCCGTCTTGGGAAGGAGAAGCAGCAGAATGATGGCGAAGCCCCTTCCTGGCAGTGGGGACTGGCGACCTGATCGGTGCCAGACCAGCATGAGCCGCAGGAGAAGCACCACCATCCAACCCCAGACAAGCCGCCACCATCACACCTAGATCCTTATCAAGCCGATGACACATATCACCACCCAGGGCCTTGCTCCCCTTCGCCGCTCTACTCTTGGCCGAGAACTTCCGCACAGACACCTTCCTCTTGGACTGCTTGCTGACCGGGCTAGGAGGAGATGCTGCGACATCTTGAGGCACATCAACAATACCAGATAGGGAGGGAGAGGCTGACCGAGTCACCGGGACTTGAGTAGCAGAGGTAGCCCCAGAGACAAGACTAGCCCCAACCCCACCGACAGCGCCTCCACACGTAGATTCATGCGCCCCATCCTCGCCGCCCATCCTAGCCCCAACAGAAGGAGGACCAAAATTGATCAGTCCATGCAACTTAGAGCCACTCCCACTCAGACGAGGTGAAAGGATTCGCATTGCTACTAGCACCTGTCTCGCCCCCGCTGTCGGTGTCAAAACCGGCGGATCTCGGGTAGGGGGTCCCGAACTGTGCGTCTAAGGCGGATGGTAACAGGAGGCAGGGGACACGATGTTTTACCTAGGTTCGGGCCCTCTTGATGGAGGTAAAACCCTACGTCCTGCTTGATTATACTTGATAATATGGGTATTACAAGAGTTGATCTACCACGAGATCGGAGAGGCTAAACCCTAGAAGCTAGCCTATGGTATGATTGTATGTTGTCCTACGGACTAAGACCCTTCGGTTTATATAGACACCGGAGGGGCCTAGGGTTACACAAGGTCGGTTACAAAGGAGGAAATATACATATCCGTATTGCCTAGCTTGCCTTCCACGCCAAGTAGAGTCCCATCCGGACACGGGACGAAGGCTTCAATCTTGTATCTTCATAGTCCAACAGTCCGGCCAAAGGATATAGTCCGGCTGTCCGGAGACCCCCTAATCCAGGACTCCCTCAGTAGCCCCTGAACCAGGCTTCAATGACGATGAGTCCGGCACGCAGTGTTGTCTTCGGCATTGCAAGGCGGGTTCCTCCTCCGAATACACCACGGAAGAATTTGAATACAAGGATAGTGTCCAACCCTGCAAAGTAAGTTCCACATACCACCGCAGAGAGAATAATATTACCACAAATCTAATCTGCTGACACGTTTTGGCAGCATGACATCACGCCACGGCCCGGTAATTATTTGAACCATTTTTCTTTAACTAGCCCCGCACATAACGTGAGGCGGTTTCTTGGCACGTCTTGTCAAAGCAGAGATCGTGTTCCCCTTATTACGAGATTCTCATTAATATGGATGTGGGTAACCGAACCATGCCTAGGACTCCTAGATTTTAGGCAAGTCCCAAACGGCCATGAGGAGGGCGCTTGATATTCACCCTCTTTATAAAGGGACAAGGCTGTTACTTTTTTCCCTCCCGTGCTCAATCGAATCCCTCCCCCGCCTCGAGTTCTAACACCCAAAGCCAAGGTCAGGTGCTTCGGACCTTCAATCATGTCCGGATCCAGCCTTCAAGGCCGGTGTATGTCTTTCTCCGTCACGGAGGAGGACATCAAGAAGTTGAGGGAGGCCAGATATCTGACCGCCGAAATTACGCATAGGCTGCCCGCCCGAGGGCAAGTCGTCCCTACTCCCAAACCCAACGAGAGCATTGTGTTCGTCTCCCACTTCCTCCGAGGGCTAGGCCTCGCTCTGGATCCCTTTGTCAGGGATCTTATGTTCTATTACGGGCGGGATTTTCAAGATCTGGCCTCGGACTCCCTTCTTCACATCTCGTCATTTATTGTCGTCTGTGAGGCCTTCCTCCGCATTACCCCTCACTTCGGCTTGTGGCTCAAGACATTCGATGTGAAGCCAAAGATGGTCGAGGGACAGTACGCAACGTGCAAAGGTGCTTTAATAAGCAAAATTGATGATGCTCCATGGCCAAAGGGTTCCTTTCCAGAGGTGACCGGATTGTGGCAACGGGAGTGGTTTTACGTCACAGCTCCCCGAAGTGCCAAGTGGGTAGCTGCCCCCACCTTTCGCTCGGGCCCTCCACCACAACTGATGTCATGGATCAGCAGGGGACTGAGCTGGAGTCCAGCCAAGGACGTGCCAATACTGCAGAGCCGTATCCGAGATCTCTTCAAGGGTGATTTCTGTCTGGTTATGGTAATGCAAGTCATGTTGGTTCGTCGAGTCCAGCCTTGCAAACGCCGACCCCTCTGTATGTGGGAATTCAACCCAGAAGGACCGCGCACTATTCAAAATTTCCTCGGCATGACACACGAGGAGATGTACAAATCGTTCTTCGGACCCCAAATAGAGTGTCCGGACACTACCGAGGACGTGGGCCTGAGCAGCAACCGCACCGCTACCCAAGTAAGTAATCCCATGCCCGAACACACCGTCCTTTTATTTATCATGACATCATTCTGAAGAATCGCTCTTTGAGTAGGACTGGATAACAAAGGCGAAGATGATCCGGTGTTCGGCCCCCCTTCCTGAAGGCTTGGACAATCCGGTGCTGGAGAAGATGCTCGAGCCAACACCTTGTCCGGTGCCCTCAAAGGAAGACGAAGGGGGGAATAAAGAGGGCGAAAGCGGGCCTCCATCGCTACCTATTCCAACCGAGGGAATGAGCGCCTCCGCGAGGGAGGATAACCGAGGGGAAGAATCCGACATTCTCTCTCCCCGGGGAAGGTAGAGGACTACCTCCGAAGATCGGGAAATCAAGGTTTCCAAACGGGAGAAGAAATCTCCGCCAGAGGGTCCTGCCTCGGAGGGTGTTCTTGCCGCCTAATGTCCGCGCGGGGATCAGCCCTCCAACGAGCTGTAAGTAATCAAAAGGTGTTTAATAGTGAATATATCCTACCTTACTTCTGAGGAAAATAACCGAAGTATTTATCTTGCAGTTTGGATCTTAGCCCTTCTCAGCTGAGCTTGTCTTCGGGGGATCTTCTTCCGGAGATGATGGAGAGCGAAACGCCTCCCCCTGCCACACTGCCTTATGAAGCGGGCGACCCCAAGATGTCGTTGCAGAGGGCTTCTCCCGATCCGGCAAGGCCAGAAGGTAATCCTGTGGCCACCCGAAGTCCTCAGTATCCGGCTCTCGAAGAGAGCAATCAAAAGAGTCCGGAATCGTATGGTGCGCAGTCAGATGTACGGAGGGATCTGCTAGAGAAGGCGGCTATCTCAGAAGAGCACCGCACATTGATGGGCATGGTGATTGAAAGGATTTCGTCCGCCAAAAGGGGGCTGCATGAAGCCTTTATGAGTCTACTGACGGGTTTTGAGGTACGTGAAATGATGCACATTTTTGACAGTACCGCACATTTTTAGATGTGCCCTGTGTAGATAGTAGCCCCTGAGACTCTGGATGTCGTCAAAAACGGTGGAAAACAGAGGATCATAGTCCCAGGTAATAACCGGACTGCCTTTATGTGCAAGTGATGGAGGCTCCGGTGGCTAGCCAGACTGATGGGTATGCCGAACTAAAGTGGCAGCTGGATGCGGCAGATGCCGACATCATGCTTGTCAACGAGCGGCTTGACGAGGCACAGGGTGAGTGGCCTTTCTGGTGATCGTCACATAATAAGAGCAACATGATGCAAGTATCTTTAATATGTTGTGACTGCAGATGGAGCGGCCACCATGGAGACTGAGGGAGTCCTGGATTAGGGGGTGTCCGGATGGCCGGACTATACCTTCAGCCGGACTCCTGGACTATGAAGATACAAGATTGAAGACTTCGTCCCGTGTCCGGAAGGGACTTTGCTTGGCGTGGAAGGCAAGCTTGGCGATACGGATATGTAGATCTCCTACCATTGTAACCGACTTTGTGTAACCCTAACCCTCTCCGGTGTCTATATAAACCGGAGGGTTTTAGTCCGTAGGACAACATACAGAACAACAATCATACCATAGACTAGCTTCTAGGGTTTAGCCTCTCTAATCTCGTGGTAGATCTACTCTTGTACTACCCATATCATCAATATTAATCAAGCAGGACGTAGGGTTTTACCTCCATCAAGAGGGCCCGAACCTGGGTAAAACTTCGTGTCCCTTGCCTCTTGTTACCATCCAGCCTAGACGCACAGTTCGGGACCCCCTACCCAAGATCCGCCGGTTTTGACACCGACATTGGTGCTTTCATTGAGAGTTCCTCTGTGTCGTCGCCATCAGGCTTGATGGCTCCTACTGTCATCGATAGTGATGCGGTCCAGGGTGAAACTTGTCTCCCCGGACAGATCTCTGTCTTCGGCGGCTTTGCACTGCAGGCTAATTTGCTTGGCCATCTGGAGCAGATTGAAAGCTACGCCCCTGGCCGTCAAGTCAGATTTGGAAGTTTAAACTACACGGCTGACATCCGCGGGGACTTGATCTTCGACGGATTCGAGCCGCTGCCGAGCGCGCCGCACTGTCATGACGAGCATGATCTAGCTCTGCCACCGAACAGTGCCCTGGAGGCCGCACCCGCATCGGCTTCGACCCTTAATTCGGAGCCAACTGCGCCGATCGAGGATGGGTGGTTGGACGCCGCCTCGGGGGCTGCGATCCCAACAGCGATCGAGCCGAACACCAGCCCCGCACTCTGCGAGACTCGTGACTCCAAGGAGCCGGACTCCTCTCCGGACTCCGAACCCTCCGTGCCCTGCCGATCGAATCCGATTGGGCGCCGATCATGGAGTATACTGCCGCGGACATCTTTCAGCACTCGCCTTTCGGCGATATTCTGAAGACACTAAAGTCTCTCTGTTTATCAGGAGAGCCCCGGCCGGACTACAGTGAGCAAGGTTGGGATACGGACGATGAAGAAATTAAAAGCCCACCCACCACCCACTTTGTAGCCACTGTCAACGATTTAACCGACATGCTCGACTTCGACTCCGAAGACATCGACGGTATGGACGACGATGCGGGAGGCGAAGAAGAACCACCGCCCACAGGGCGCTGGACGCCCACCTCATCATATGACGTATACATGGTGGACGCACCAAAAGATGACGACGAGGAGCGGAAGGACGCACCGAAGGCTTGTTCCCTCGAGAAGCAGTCAAAGCGGCGACGCAAGCGCCGCCCCAAATCCCGCCTCGACAGAAATAACGATCACACAGACCCAGCGCTGGAGCAGGGCGAACCGCTGCGGGACAACGACAATCCGGATAATCAAACAAAACAAACAAATTCTATCAAGGATAATAGTCCGGACGACATAATGCCGGACAGGCACCCGGAGCAGTAGAATTCCCGTAAAAGGCTTGTTGCCACCGCGAGGAGTCTTAAAAAGCAGAAGCAAAGGCTCAAGGCTGCGCAAGACACACTCCAAATCAGATGGAGTAAAATACTCAACACAACAGCGAGGTACGGCGATAATCGCCCCTCCAAGAGCTACCCAAAGCGGAAGCTGCTACCTGAATTCGATGAGGAGGCCTCAGACCCCCCACAACCAAATATCAAAGCAGCCACCTGGCCGGATAGACGACCCCTCTGCCAACACAGAGCGGCATACAACGCCACTCACAATACAACACGCGACCCATGCGAGGGCTCGCACCCAAAGGACGGCGCAACAAGATCCATTTATGGACCACGCAAGCGCGCCCCAGCATACAATGCAACACAAAAAACATCCGAAGAACGCGGTACACCCAGCTACAGGGGTGCCGCACACCCCCTATGTTTCACCGATGTTGTGTTGGACCATGAATTTCCAGAGGGATTCAAACCCGTAAACATAGAGACATACGACGGAACAACAGACCCTGGGTCTGGATTGAGGACTACATCCTTCATATCCATATGGCTCAAGGAGATGATCTCCACGCCATCAAGTACTTACCCCTCAAGCTCAAAGGGCCAGCTCGTCACTGGCTTAAAGGCCTTCCCGAAAGCTCGAAGACGCCTTTCGGGCAAATTTTCAAGGGACTTATGTCCGACCTCCGGGTGCGGACGATTTGAGTCATATAACTCAACAGCCCGGAGAGTCAGCCTGAAAGCTTTGGAACAGGTTTCTTACTAAAAAGAACCAGGTTGTCGACTATCCGGACGCCGAAGCCTTGGCAGCTTTTAAGCATAGCGTCCGTGACGAATGGCTCGCCAGACACCTCGGCCAAAATAAGCCGAGAACGATGGTCGCATTAACAAGCCTCATGACCCGCTTTTGTGCGGGTGAGGATAGCTGGCTAGCCAGATGCAGCACCAGCGACCCCAGTACATCTGAAGTTAGAGATGGAAACGGGAAATCACGGCGCAACAACAATAACAAACGCCGGAATAAAGAAGACAACATGAAGGGCACGGCAGTAAACGTCGGATTCAAAAGCTCTCGGCCAGGTCAGCAAAAGCTGCCCTCTAAAGGCACCAGGGATGAACTGTCCAGCCTCAACAAAATTCTAGACCAAATATGTCAGATCCATAGTACCCCTGGTAAACCTGCTAATCATACCCACAGAGAATGTTGGGTCTTCAAGCAGTCCGGCAAGCTCAACGCCGTACACAAGGGGGAGGATACACCAAGGGAAGACGAGGACGAGCCTCCCAAGCAAGACACTGGGGAACAAAAGAAATTTCCACCAGAAGTCAAAACAGTTAACGTGTTACATGTGATCAAGGGAAAAAACAACACGTCACTCCCAGGAAAATATACACAAGTGCCTGTCACCGCGAAGTCCTGCCACTGGTCGTCTCAACCGATCACTTTCGACCATCGCGATTACTCAGCAAGTATCCGACGCGCAGGATGGGCTGCCCTGGTATTAGACCCAGTAATTGGCGGATATCACTTCACACGAGTCTTGATGGACGGTGGCAGCAATCTAAACCTAATATATCAGGAAACAATCCGCGGGATGGGGTTAGACCCAACAAAAATTCGCCATAGCAATACTACCTTTAAAGGAGTAACGCCAGGCCCAGGGGCTCGTTGTACGGGCTCCCTCCTACTACAAGTTATATTCGGCTCCCTCGATAACTTCCGTCGCGAGCGTTTAACCTTCCACATCGCTCCGTTCCAAAGTGGCTATCAAGCACTGCTCGGACGCGAAGCTTTCGCTCGCTTTAATGGAATACCACACTACGCCTCCCTCACACTCAAGATGCCCGGTCCATGTGGCATCATTTCAGTGAAAGGAAATATTGAGCGATCTCTGCGCGCCGAAGAGAGTGCGGCTGCCTTGGCAGCCGCACACTAAAGGCGCCCGGACCAGCGAAAGCATCCAATAGGTCGTCAAGACCTCAGACACAACTAATCAAGTCCGGCGCCGCTATTTATACCGAATAAATGGTCACACCCCTATTTGTCAATACAAGGGGCTCAACGCGCGCAGACAAGTGGCAATTTTTTCTCATCTTGAATTATACATGGTTTCTTTAAAAACTATCTTTTTACACGACAACTTTTTCACCTAAATTCCTCTCTTTTACAGACAATCATCGTGCTACACCCGTCCAGGATACGGCACAACGGAGACACGGGCGCAGACGGGCAGCAGGGACCCGCTCCAAGGATTCTTTTTAGATTAAGACCCTGCGTAAACCTTTTTTTACTATCTCTTGTTGATACATATCCACCGTTGAGAAGGATGCTGACGTCTTGGCATGTGGCCACGCCAGAACAATGCACGTACCTGGACACAAGGGGCTTCTTAGAAAGGCCATTATTTAGGCCCGATTTATACCACAAAGACCGAATACCTTAGGGAGTGTTCGGCGTCGCGAGTTTGGCCCTATATGCATCAGCTCCGAATCATTGTCTTTGGTCAAATGTTGGGTTTGCCCGGCTCCTGTGTTTTGTTGCCTTACGTTCCGCTTTACCGGCTAAGGTAGCACCAGGAGAACTACTGCGATTGTGCCCTGGTTCATCCGGACGAGCACCTCAGTAGAGAAAGCCAAAAACTGACTGCCATGATATAGCGTGAGACTGGTCAACCACTCGATGACCTGTTGGAATGTTAGAATTCCTCCGCCTTAACGAAGGGCCGTTTTCCGGCCAGGCATGTACTCACCCCGGGATCGGGAGAGTGCGGAGCCACCAGGGGCTATCTAGTAGCCCCACTGTAAACTCCTATGGCTAAGTGAAAGTGCTAAAGCATTATAGTCCGGTTGCCTCGCTCGCTCCGCTATCACCTCCTTAATAGTACCAAGACGTTGGGTTAAGTGTGAACGCGTGTTTTTTGCGAGCACCTCCGCATTATATGCGTGGGGGTTGAAGCCGACGGCTGCAATCTTTCAGGTTATACACATGTATACATAAACGGCCGCCCAGGAGGCACCATATTACTTTCAGGCAAAAGTATAAAAATAGCCTTATAAAAATTTATAAAAGCATTTCGCTTACAATGATATTACATATCACTCAAACATGATATTTTTTGAGCACTGGGTCTCTATCAAACGAGCACCCTCAAGAACTTCTTCAAAGTAGTGCTCAGCAGCCATTCGGCCTATGGCCGAATCCCGCGCTGCAACAGTGGTAGCATCCATCTCCGCCCAGTATGCTTTAACTCGGGCAAAGGCCATCCGTGAGCTCTCTATGTACGCTGACCTCTTGATCGCATTAATGCGCGGCACCACGTCAAGGAATTGCTGCACCAAGCTGAAATAGCTGTTCAGTTTTTGCCTTTCTGGCCATAGCTGATCCACAACTGACCTCATGGCGAGTCCGGACAACCTATTCAGTTCGGCCCATTCGGCTAATTGGTCAGTCAATGAAAGCGTACGCTCGGGAGAATGGAATTGTGTCCAAAACAGCTGGTCCACTTCACGGTCCGTCTGACCCTGGAAGTACTTGGCCGCATCAGCAGCACTCGCCGCCAAATCCATATACACATACTCCGAACTCCACAGCCGATCCAGAGGAGCATACCGTGGATCTACGAACTTCCTCCGCAACATAAAGGATTTCCCAGCTACAATATCCCCGGCTTCCCGCAGCTCCTCCTTCTTCGCCGTCATAGCAGAGCGGATGTCTTTTCTCGTCGCAGCAGCCTTCTCAAGGTCCAATGCCTTCGCTAGGTTTTCCTTTTCAAGAACCCGGCAACGGTCGGAGGCGGCTTTTAATTCTATGGACATCTTGGCCATCTTATCTCGGCTCTCGCCATGCGCGGCCTTCTCGGCTTTCAACTCTTCCGCCGCCTTCAAAGCAGCCGCATTATCAAACCTCGCTTGTTCCTTGGCTCGGGCAAGTTCTACCCGCAAGGCTTCAACAGTGGCAGTCCATCTGCAGTCACAACATATTAAAGATACTCGCATCATGCTGCTCTTACTATGTGGCGTTTACCAGATAATGACACTTACCCTGTGCCTCATCAAGCCTTTTGTTAACAAGCTCGATGTCGGCGTCTGCCGCATCCAACTGCTGTTTTAAATGGGCATACTTGCTAGTCCGGCTAGCCACCGGAGCTTCCATCACCTGCACATAGAGGTAGTATGGTTATTACCTGGGAATATGATCCTCTGTTCGTCGTCGTTTCCGACGACAACCAGAGTCTCAGGGGCTACTATCTACACAGGGCACACCTAGCATGTGCAGGACTATCATACATTATTTTACGTACCTCAAAGCCTGTCAGTAGACTCATAAAAGCTTCATGCAATCCGCTTTCGGCGGACGAGATTCTCTCCATCACCGTATTCATCAGCATACGGTGTTCATCTGAGATGGCCGCTCGCCCCACCAACTCCCTCAGAACATCCAATCGCACACCAGACGGTGCCGGACTCTTTTGTCTACTCTCTTCGGGAGCCGGACACTGGGAGCTTCGGGGGTCAATGGGATTATCTTATGGCCTCACCGGACTCGGAGAGGCCCTTCGCGATGACACTTCGGGGTCGCCCGCTTCCGGAGCGGAGGAGTCCGGAAGAGGCATTTCGCTCTCCATCATCTCTCGAAGAAGATCCCCCGAAGATGAGTTCATTTGAGAGGGTCTAAGGCCCGAACTACAAAGATATATGCGGTGGTTATTTTCTCAGAAGAAAAAGATGGCATACCTGTACTATTAAAGTATTTCGGGTCACTTACGACTCGCTGGAGAATTGATCCCCCCGCGGACTTTGTGCGGCAAAAGGACCCCCAAGGTAGGACCCTCTGTGGGAGACTTCTTCTCCCGTTTGGAAGCTTCGGCTTCCGAATCCCCGGGCGCAGTCCTTTTCCTCCTCCGATCGTCTTCCTTCATGGAGACGCTCGCTCCCTCAGTTAGAATGGGCAGCGTTGGGGGCCCGCATCTGCCCGTATTATGCTCCCCAGTATCTTCCTTCAAGGGCTCCGGGCAAGGTGCGACCTGGAGCATCTTTTCCAATACCGGATTATCCAAACCCTCAGGGAGGGGGGCCGAACACCGAATCAACTTCGCCTTTGTTAGCCAGTCCTGGTCAAAATGCGAACTCTTAGAAATAACTTCATAACAAATGAGAGATAGTATGTTCGGCCGGAAGATTCCTTACCTGTTTGGCGGCGCGGTTACTGCTCAGGCCCACGTCCTCGGTGATTTCCGGACACTCTACCTGAGGTCCGAAGAATGACTTGTACATCTCCTCGTGCGTCAGGCCGAGGAAATTTTGAATGACACGCGGTCCATCAGGATTGAACTCCCACAAGCAAAGGGGCCGACGTTTGCAAGGCTGAACTTGACGAACCAACATAACTTGTATTACCACAACTAAACTAAAATCTCCATTGAAGAGATCTCGAATGCGGCTTTGCAGTATAGGCACGTCCTTGGCTGGACCCCAGCTCAGACCTCTGCTGATCCATGACATCAATTGTGGGGGAGGGCCCGAGCGGAAAACAGGGGCGGCCGCCCAGTTGGCACTTCTAGGAGCCGTGATGTAGAACCACTCCTGTTGCCATAATTCAGACACCTCTGGAATGGAACCTTTGGGCCATGGAGCTCCCGTCATCTTGCATATTGAGGCACCTCCACACGCTGCATGTTGCCCCTCGATCATCTTCGGCTTTACTTCAAAGGTCTTGAGCCACGGGCCAAAGTGAGGGGTAACCCGGAGGAAGGCCTCACACACGACAATAAATGTCGTGATATGAAGAAAGGAGTCCGGAGCTAGATCATGCAAATCTAGCCCGTAATAAAACATCAAACCCCTGACGAAAGGATCCAGAGCAAGGCCTAGACCTCGGAGGAAGTGGGAGACGAACACGACGTTCTCGTTAGGTTCGGGGGAGGGGACGGCCTGCCCTCGGGCAGGCAGCCGATGCGAAACCTCGTCGGTCAGATATCTGGCCTCCCTCAACTTTTTGATGTCTTCTTCCATGACGAAGGAAGGCATCCATCGGCCTTGAAGGCTAGATCCGGACATGATTGAAGGTTCGGAGCACCTGACCTGAACTTTGGGTGTTTTGAGCTTGAGGTGGGGGAATGATTCGATTGAGCACGGCAGGGAAAAAAATAAAAGCCTTGTCCCTTTATAAAGAGGGTGAATATCAAGCGTCCTCTCCGTGGCCATTTGGACTTGCCTATAGTCTAGGAGTCCTAGAAGCGGTTGGGTTACCCACTCCTGTATCGACGAGAATCCCGGAATAAGGGGACACGATCTCTGCTTTAACAAGACGTGCCAAGGAAACCGCCTCGCGTAACACGCTGAGGTGGGATAATAAAACGATTCGAATAAAGGCTTGGCCGTGGTGTTGTCATGCTACGGAATACGTCGGCAGATTAGATTGGTGTGAACATTATTCTCTCTATGGCAATATGTGGAAATTTATTTTGCAGAGCCGGACACTATTCTTTGTGTTCAAAATCTTCTATGAAGTACTTGGAGGAGGAACCCGCCTTGCAATGCCAAAGACAATTTGTGCGCCAGACTCGTCGTCATTGAAGCCTGGTTCAGGGGCTACTGAGGGAGTCCTAGATTAGGGGGTGTCCGGATGGCCGGACTATACCTTCAGCCGGACTCCTGGACTATGAAGATACAAGATTGAAGACTTCGTCCCGTGTCCGGAAGGGACTTTCCTTGGCGTGGAAGGCAAGCTTGGCGATACGGATATGTAGATCTCCTACCATTGTAACCGACTTTGTGTAACCCTAACCCTCTCCGGTGTCTATATAAACCGAAGGGTTTTAGTCCGTAGGACAACATACAGAACAACAATCATACCATAGGCTAGCTTCTAGGGTTTAGCCTCTCCGATCTCGTGGTAGATCTACTCTTGTACTACCCATATCATCAATATTAATCAAGCAGGACGTAGGGTTTTACCTCCATCAAGAGGGCCCAAACCTGGGTAAAACTTCGTGTCCCTTGCCTCCTGTTACCATCCAGCCTAGACGCACAGTTCGGGACCCCCTACCCGAGATCCGCCGGTTTTGACATCGACAGAGACCCTTCGGGCGGAGCTTGCCCGAGGCAAGGAGCAAGCAAGGAGTAGCAATGCGACTGCTTTGCAAGCGGCCGAAGAGTTAAGGGCCGAATAGGCCGCACATTGCGAGACAAAAGAGAAAATGGCCAAGATGGCTGTAAAGTTAAAAGATACTGCTGACCGTTGCCAGCTTCTTGAAGAAGAAAACCGGGCGAAGGCGACGGACTTGGAAAAGGCCCCGATGGCGACCAAAGATACCCGCTCTGCGATGAGAGCAAAAAAGCAGGAGTTGCGTCAAGCCGGGGATATCACGGCTGGGAAACCCTTTATGCTGCGGATGAAGTTCGGAGATCCTCAGTATGCCCCTCTGGACCGGCTGTGGAGTTTGGCGAATGCATATCTGGACTTGGCGGCGAGTGCTGTCGATGCGGTCGAATACTTCCGAGATCAGACAGATCATGAAGTGGACAAGCTATTCTGGTCACAATTTAACGTTCCAGAGCGTCCGCTTCCATTGACTGATCGGCTTGCCGAATGGGCTGAGTTGAATAGGTTGTCCGGACTCGCCATGAGGTCTGTTGCGGATCATCTGTGGCCAGAAAGGCCAAAGCCGAACAACTATTTTAGTTTGGTGCAGCAGTTCCTTGGTGCGGTGCCGCGTATTAATACGATGAAGAGGTCGGCCTGCATAGAAGGCTCGCGGATGGCCCTTGCCCCTGTCAAAACATACTGGGCGGAGATGGATGCCACCACTGTTGCGGCGCAGGGTTCGGCCATAGGCCGAGTGGGTGCCGAGCACTATTTTGAAGAAGTTCTTGAAGGCGCTTGTTCGATAGAGGCACAGTGCTCAAAGAATATTATGTTTGAGTCACATGTATTCCCATTGTAAAAACAATGTTTTATTAAGTTTATCAAGGCTGTATTTATATTTTTGCCCGAAAGTATTATGATGCCTCCTGTGCGGCCGTTTATGTATATATGTATATAACCTGAAAGATTGCAGTCGTTGGCTTTAGCCCCCCACGCATATAATGCGGGGGTGTTTGTAGAAGACGCATGTTCACACTTGATACAATGTCTTGGTCCATTAAGGAGGTGATAGCGCAGCGAACTAGGCAACCGAACTATAATGCTTTAACACTTTCACTTAGCCAGAGGAGTTTGACAGTGGGGCCACTATATAGCCCCTGGTGGCTCCGCACTCATCCGAATTCGGGGGGCGTACATGCCTGGCCAGGAAACGGCCCTTCATTAAGGCGGAGGAATCCCGAAGATTTCGATGGGTCATCGAGTGGTTGACCAGTCTCACGCTATATCATGACAGTCAGTTTTCGGCTTTCTCTACTGAGGTGCTCGTCCGGATGAACCAGGGCACAATCGTAGTAGTTCTCCTGGTGCCGCCTTAGCCGATAGAGCGGAACGTAAGGCAGCGAAACACAGGAGCCGGGCAAACCCAACACTTGACCAAAGACATTATTCGGAGCTGATGCATATAAGGCCAAACTCGCGACGCCGAACACTCCCTAAGGTATTCGGTCTTTATGGTGTAAACCGGGCCTAAACAGTGCCCTTTGTAATAAGCCCCTGGTGTCCAGGTACGTGCAATATTCCGACGTGGCCATATGCCAATACGTCAGCATCCTTCTCAATTGTACTGAGAATCTGAGGGGTGTGTATCAACAAGAGACAGTAAAAAAGGTTTACGCAGGGTCTTAATCTAAAAAGAATCCTTGGAACGGGTCCCTGCTGCACGTCTGCGCCTGTGTCTCCGTTGTGCCGTATTCTGGACGGGTGTAGCACGATGGTCATCTGAAAAAGAGGGGAACTTAATTGAAAAGTTGCCGTGCAAAAGGTAAGTTATACTAAATAAACAATATGAGTAAAGTTGAGCCTGATTGTCACTTGTGCGCGCGCGTTGAGCCCCTTGTATTGTAATAGGGGTATAGCCATCAAACCTGTATCAATTACATATAGCAGTACCGGACTCGTCCAACCGTGTCCGTGGTCTTAACGACCTATCAGATGCTTTAGTTGGTGAGGCCGTTTAGTGTGCGGCTGCCAAGGCAGCCGCACGGTCTTCCGCGCGCAAGGAGCGCTCAATATTTCCATTTACTATAATGATGCCACGTGGACCGGGCATCTTAAGCATGAGGGAAGCGTAATGTGGTATTGCGTTAAAGCGAGCGAAAGCTTCGCATCCTAGTAGTGCTTGATAGCCACTTTGGAACGGAGCAATGTGGAACGTTAAATTTTCGCTACGGAAGTTATCGGGAAAGCCGAATATAACCTCTAGTAGCAGGGAGCCCGTGCAATGGGCCTCTGGGCCTGGCGTTATTCCTTTAAAGGTAGTATTGCTACGGCTAATTTTTGTTGGGTCTGTCCCCATTTTGCGGACTGTGTCCTGATATATCAGGTTTAGACTGCTACCACCGTCCATCAGGACTCGTGTGAAGTGGTATCCGTCAATTATTGGGTCTAATACCAAGGCAGCCCATCCTGCACTCCGGATACTTGCCGAGTAATCTCGATGGTCGAAGGTGGCCGGTTGGGACGACTAGTGGCAGGACTCCGCGGTGTAGGCCCTGGGGCGTGTGTCTCTAGGAGTGCCGCTTTGTTTCTCCCCTTTGTTACGTGTAATAAGTTTACTGTTTTGACTTCTGGTGGGAACTTCTTCTGTTCCCCAGTGCTTTGCTTGTGAGGCTCGTCCTCGTCTTCGCTTTGTGTAGCCAGCCCCTTGTGTTCGGCGTTGAGCTTGCCGGACTGCTTGAAGACCCATCATTCTCTATGGGTATGATTTGCAGGTTTATCGGGGGTGCTATGGATCTGACATATTTGGTCCAGAATCTTGTTTAGGCTGGATAGTTCATCTCTATTGCCTTTGGGGGGCAGCTTTTGCTGACCTGGCCGAGAGCTTTTGAATCCGGCGTTTATCGCTGTGCTCTTCGGGCTGTCTTCTTTATTCCGGCGCTTGTTTTTGCTGCGTCGTGATTTCCCGTTTCCATCCCTAACTTCGGATGTACTTGGGTCACTGGTGCTGCATCGGGCTAACCAGCTGTCCTCCCCCGCGCAAAAGCGGGTCATGAGGCTTGTTAATGCTGCCATTGTTCTCGGCTTTTCTTGGCCGAGGTGTCTGGCAAGACATTCATCTCGAACGCTGTGCTTGAAAGCTGCTAAGGCTTCGGCGTCCGGACAGTCGACTATTTGGTTCTTTTTAGTGAGGAACCTGTTCCAAAGCTTTCGGGCTGACTCTCCGGGTTGTTGAGTTATATGACTTAAATCGTCTTCATCCGGTGGCCGGACATATGTCCCTTGAAAATTTGCCCGAAAGGCGTCTTCGAGCTCTTCCCAGCTTCCAATGGAGTTTTCGGGGAGGCTTTTAAGCCAGTGCCGAGCTGGCCCTTTGAGCTCGAGGGGTAAGTACTTGATGGCATGGAGATCGTCTCCTCGAGCCATATGGATATGGAGGATGTAGTCCTTGATCCAGACCCCAGGGTCTGTCGTTCCATCGTACGCCTCTATGTTTACGGGTTTGAATCCCTCTGGAAATTCATGGTCTAGCACCTCATCGGTGAAACATAGGGGGTGTGCGGCACCCCTGTATTTGGGTGTACCATGGTATTCAGATGTTTGTTGTGTTGCATTGCGTGCTGGAGCGCGCTTGCGTGACCCATAGATGGATCTGGTTGCGCCGTACTTTTGATGCGAGTCCTCACGTGGATCGCGTACCGGCTCATGTGCGGCGTCGTTTGCCGTTCTATGTTGGCCACGAGGTCGTCTATCCGACTGGATGGCCATTTTGTTTTTTGATTGCGGGGGATCTAAGGCCTCCTCATCGAATTTAGGTAGCAGCTTTCTCTTCGGGTAGCTCTTGGTGTGGTGATTACCGCCGTACTTCGCTGCAGTGTTGAGTACTTCGCTCCATCTGATTCTGAGTGTGTCTTGTGCAGCCCTAAGCCTTTGCTTTTGCCTTTTCAGACTCCTCGCAGTGGCAACCAGCCTTTGATGGGCATTCTGTTGCTCCGGGTGCTTGTCTGGTGTGACATCGTCTGGACTATTGTCTTCGACGGGGTCGGGTTGTTTGGTTTGATTCTCCGTGTTGCCCTGGTCGGGCGATGGTTCACCATGCTCTATCGCTGGGTCTATATGACCGCTGTTTCTGCCGAGGCGGGATTTGGAGTGGCGCTTACGCCGCCGCTTTGACTGCTTCTCGAGGGAACAACCTTCGCTGTGTCCTTACGTTCCTCGTCGTCCTTTTCTTTGGGTGTGTCCACCATGTATACATCATATGATGAAGTGGGCGTCCAGTGCCCTGTGGGCAGTGGTTCCTGTTCGTCTCCTGCATCGTCGTCCATACCGTCGATGTCTTCGAAGTCGAAGTCGAGCATGTTGGTCAAATCATCGAGAGTAGCTACTAAGTGGGTGGTGGGTGGGCGGCAAATTTCTTCGTCATCCGCATCCCAATCCTGCTGAACATAGTTCGGCCCAGACTCTCTTGACAAGGAGAGAGACCTTAATGAATTCAGTATGTCCCCGAAGGGCGAGTGCTGAAAAATATCCGCGGAGGTAAACTCCATGATCGGCGCCCAGTCGGATTCGATAGGCACGGGCGCAGGCGGTTCGGAGTCCGTGGCCGGGGAATAATCCGGTAGTTCGGCGTCACGGCTCCCGTTAAGGGTAAGGTCGATATTCGGCTCGATCGCCGATAAGAGTGCGGCCTCCGTGGCAGGGTTTATCCAGCCGTCCATGGATGGCGCACTTGGCTCCGAATTGGGGGTCAGAGCGGTTGCCTGAACACTGCCCGATGGTAGAGCTAAATCATGCTCATCATGACCGTGTGGCGCTCTTGGCAAGGGCTCGAATCCGTCGAAGATCGAGTCTCTGCGAATGTCGGCCGTGTGGTTTAAGCTTCCGAACCTGACCTGATGGCTAGGGGCGTAACTCTTGATCTGCTCCAGATGGCCAAGCGAGTTGGCCCGCAGTACGAAGCCGCCGAATATAAGGATCTGTCCGGGGAGATAAGTCTCACCCTGAACTGCATCGCTATCGATGATCGAAGAAGCCATCCAGCCTAATGATGACGACACAGAGGAACTCTCAATGAAAGCACCAATGTCGGTGTCAAAACCGGCGGATCTCGGGTAGGGGGTCCCGAACTGTGCGTCTAAGGCGGATGGTAACAAGAGGCAGGGGACACGATGTTTTACCCAGGTTCGGGCCCTCTTGATGGAGGTAAAACCCTACGTCCTACTTGATTATACTTGATAATATGGGTATTACAAGAGTTGATCTACGACGAGATCGGAGAGGCTAAACCCTAGAAGCTAGCCTATGGTATGATTGTATGTTGTCCTACGAACTAAAACCCTCCGGTTTATATAGACACCGGAGGGGGCTAGGGTTACACAAGGTCGGTTACAAAGGAGGAAATATACATATCCTTATTGCCTAGCTTGCCTTCCACGCCAAGTAGAGTCCCATCCGGACACGGGACGAAGTCTTCAATCTTGTATCTTCATAGTCCAACAGTCCGGCCAAAGGATATAGTCCAGCTATCCGGAGACCCCCTAATCCAGGACTCCCTCACCCGCCATCCGAGCCAGGGTTTGACGGCTTTGGGGCCAGGGGAGGGGGAGGAGGGGAGGGACCTGCCAAGCCGCTGCGGCCTCAGAGCGAAGGCGGATGCAAAAGGCCTCCAAGGTGGGGAAGAAAGTGACTGAGCCATGCACATTCTCAGAGTTGAGGCACTAAATCTTCATGCGAATTGGACCAGGAGGGTCAAGAGAAGCATCATCCACAGAAACGGGCTTGCCAATCAGTTCTCCAAAGGACATCAGAAATCAGACATTGCGCAGGCTAGGCGGAACCTCCTCGAGCAGCACCCAAATGTCAGAGAGGGAGGCCACCGCCTTGGCCCCATCCACAGTGACTTTGACAAACACCATCACCTGGTTCATAGGGAGGGTGAAGCTTGAACATGATGCCATCATCTTTAGGCTCTCTTGGTGGGGAATGTGACAACAAAGTCTTTGTCAAAGATTTGATGGATCTGCCAATCCCAACCATCCAGTCCCCATTCCTTAAGCTCATCTGAAATCACCTGGAGGGGGACCGGATCAGAGATGACCACCGCATTGGACGCCACCGGAGCAAACACAGGCATCCCCAGATCACCATCGAGCGCAAAGAACTCACAACCCGGCAGCCCGAACCAAACTTCTTGAAAGAAGGTAAAGGAGATCGATTCTTGCACTCCACAGTGCCCTTCGGTATGACAGATCAGACAGAATGGGGGAAAGGAGCAACGAGACTGGAAGTGGCCAGCCCAATGGCAAGGGAAGCAGGTGAGGGTAGCAGAGCCACCGGATGAGCCGCCCCCACCCCCAGAGACCAGCCCAGATCCACGCGAGGGAACGACGCCCGGGGAAGCGGCGGAGGGGGAAGAATCCCATCGCCGATCCCACCTGAAGAAGGGCCAGGAATCTGGGGGAGGTGCGATGAAACTTGGATGAGGGGAAGCTGCTGCTCGAGCCGGCCCCCGGGCCACCATACCGGCCCACACCCGCACCACGGCCATGGCCCACAGCACCGAAGCTAGATCCAGCGCCATGGCCAGCAACCGAAGCCGGACCAGCCGGTCGATGTGGCGGAGAGTGGCCGTCGCAGCAGCCGACGAGCCCAAGGCCACCGCCTCCCAAGGATCCATACCAGCCAACTGCGCCGCTGCCGCCGCCCGCTCACACTCCTCATGCTGCAACCTTGCCGGCCCCGCTGCCCATGCCTCCCGATTAGCTGCCACCTGCTCCTGAAGGGAGCGCTTTACCTCCAACTTCTCCCGGAGCTCAGCTTCATACTCCAGATCTACAGATCCGCCCACCTCAGCCAAGTCCTCCCTTGCATGCTTGCTCCTCGACAGAGCCTCCGAGGAGGACACTGCCGTGGAAGAGATCAAGAGGGGAGGGGGTGGACGGGCTCTCACGAAACGACGGATCCGCAGAGCATAGCGGTACACATCTGAAGTGGAGGCAGGAAACCCTAGGACAGGAAGGACTGAGCCCTTCCGGACCCATAAATACCCTAGGGGAGCGGGCTAGTAGGATGAGCCGGAGGAAACGGGCCAGCTGAGCCACAGGCCCAGACTAGAGAAGAGGGGGGAAATCAGCCTCAGAGAGGGAATGGGCCGTGGGACCGCGACCAGGCCCACCAGCCAGAGCAGCCCCCCCAGACGGCCCAAGCCCCACCCCTATCTCTGCCAAGGCAGCTAGGGTTAGGGCGGGGACCGCGACGGAGGCCGAATCCAAGCCCCCGCCGCTGACCACCACCGACGACGGGCAGGCGACCACCGGGCCAGGAGAGCGGCTGCCATCATAAGCCAGAGGGGGGAAGTGGGCCACCGGGCGCCCCCCAGAGCCAGATCAAGACGGCGGGTAGGCGACACCGAAGCGAGAGGGGGGAGGGGAGGGGAGCCTACCAGATCCACGCACATGATGGCGAACCACCTGCCAACCAGCCGAGTAGGGCGGCGACCAACATGCCCGTACACAACCCCTAGGGGCAAACTTGCGCGCCTTGACCCGCGGAGTCGACGAAGGAGGCTGGAGAGGACGAGAAGGGACGAGCACCTCGTCCTCCGACCCTGAGTCCGAATCCTCCAAAGGCTAGAACTTGTTCGACAAATTGGGGAAGGAGGGAAGGGACAGGGGGCTGAGAGCTTGCAGACAAGGGAGCCGGTGGAGGGGCGAGCAAGGAGCGGAAGGAAGGGGCCTGCGGCCACCGAACTCCAGTGAGGCCGTGAAGGGGGAGGCGGGGAGGGGAGGAGAGGGAGATCCATCCGAGGCTGCGGTCTCTCGATCGAGAAGAACCACAAGGATGAGCAAAGCTCTATCTCTAAATGCCGGCTTGTCCTTTGCGGGACACCTTTCTACATCTTTGTTACTAGTGCTACTTGTTACTTGTTCCGAACTATCTTAGTATAAAACTATCTATCACCGCTACTTTCAGTACTTGCAGAGAATACCTTACTGAAAACCGCTTATCATTTCCTTCCGCTCCTCATTGGATGCTGCTAACGCGACACTACAATCAGAGACGCTTCGACGAAACTATGTGCGATGCATTAATCGCAAATAGTGATGTAATAAAACCGTCAAAAATGATATGAAACGTTTTCAATGGCGGAGACATCAAACATGATTCATATTATGGTTGCGTGTGCGATGCGTGGCATACGATTGATCCATACGAACTGTTTGTGATGAGCCAAAATAATAGAAACTAGCAGCCATATCAAGGTGTGTGTGCGATATACGGCATATAGTTCACTCAGATGAACTGTTTGCGATGATCGATTTGAACACAAACGATTTGGCGTAACAAGACGTGTGTGATACTCGGCAAACAGGCCGGTAATCAGCATTGTGTGCGATCAATATAGACAGCGCATACAATTTTTTTTGTGAATTGTGTGATCGATAGGGCACACAATTCAAGAAACCAACCTGTGGGCGATAATGTAAAAGATCTCTGCCAAATACGTATTGCTAACCATCTGCGATGAGATTGACAGGGGAAACAGTGATAACGAATTAATATGAGCAAACGACAACAGAGATATATACAGTCTTTTTAATTTAGTACTTCTTGTTGTTGTTGTTGTTGGATGGCCCTGCGACACCGTCTTGGCGAGGACGCTGAGGGAGTCCTGGGTTAGGGGGTCCTCGGACTGCCGGACTATATACTTTGGCCGGACTGTTGGACTATGAAGATACAAGATTGAAGACTTCGTTCCGTGTCCGGGTGGGACTCTCCTTTACGTGGAAGGCAAGCTTGGCAATTCGGATATGTAGATCTCCTCCCTTGTAACCGACTCTGTGTAACCCTAGCCCCCTCCGGTGTCTATATAAACCAGAGGGTTTAGTCCATAGGACAAGAAAAATCATAATCATAGGCTAGCTTCTAGGGTTTAGCCTCTACGATCTCGTGGTAGATCAACTCTTGTAATACTCATATCATCAAGATCAATCAAGCAGGAAGTAGGGTATTACCTCCATCGAGAGGGCCCGAACCTGGGTAAACATTGTGTCCCCCGCCTCCTGTTACCATCTGCCTTAGACGCACTGTTCGGGACCCCCTACCCGAGATCCGCCGGTTTTGACACCGACATTGGTGCTTTCATTGAGAGTTCCATTGTGCCGCCACGATAAGGCTTGATGGCCCGTCTTGTTGTCAAGGACAACATTACCTCGGGGGTAGCCCAGGCTGTAGGCCAAACTCTCCGACTAGGCGGCTTCGCCATGACCTCCCGTTTGGCCGTCGCGCCGACGATGACTCCTTGGGTCATCAAAAACAGCCTCCACATCGGCTCGGGATTCGCCGAGCAGATGGATCCAATAGAGCTCTGTTCCTTGAACGAGCTCTTGGATCGCATCGCCTCCCTAGGAGTCGCAACGGACTATGATTGGATCGGGCTTAAACCGGACCAAAGGGAGATTAACTCTCCGCCGGTCACCCATCATATAGCGGTGGTGGAGGAGCAATGTAGCAATTCTTCCTCTATTTTGAGGACAAACTATGTCCGGATTCCCAAGCTCTGCGAGCCGGATACTCATCCATGCGAGGACATGGCCCAAGCTTCAAACCTAGAATCAGACAGCGGGCCAGAACTATTGGGCAACATCCCGGAGTCCGAACTGCCAAGCTCGGAAACTCCTCCACCCCTGGGTCTCAGATCGGGTCAGGGTTCGGACCTAAATCTGCCCACCCACCCAGACTCAAGTGATCTTTCCCACATTAGACAAGAGCCCCAAGAGACAGTACATCACTATTGGGCCAGATTCCTCCTTGTAATGAGCAAGGTCAAGGGCTGTCGTGAGGAAGACGCAATTTCATCATTTTGCAAAAATTGCACGGACAAGGGAATCCTCAACGCCATAAGTCGCCGTGACATAGCACACTTTGTTGACTTGGCGGCCATAGTACGGAAGTACTGTGCAATGGAAAGCGCCTGGAAAACCCAAACAAACTTCTGGGACCCTCCAGCTCTCACTAAACCCCCCGTCTGAACTAAAAGGGTGTACTCTCATAAGTCACCCGATCCAATTACAAAGAAACAAAAGCCCACTACAGGGCGTAGAACTGTATTGGAGGGATGGCTCAATGGGCCATGTAAAATTCATAGTACAGCGGATACCATGCCAACACACAGCCTTAGAGCATGTTGGATACTCCGGCAGGTGGCCAAGAACGGCGAGGATATCCTCATCAACAATACAGCAGAGCACCATCCCATGGAAAATAACAATACAATATTGATAGTCTTCGAGACCTTCGCCTCAAATAATAGGCGCAAGCGAACACTCCGCAGCCTTGCCGAAGTCTGCCACATTGCAGCAATAAATCCATGGAACGACACGGCCATAACCTTCAATGCCAGTGACGAACCTCAATTCCAAACAGCCTGAGCACCAGCCGCTTTGGTCCTTAGTCCAATTATGGACGGATTCCTGTAAGTGCATCTAGTGCCACCCCTAGTTGGTTTTGGAGTATTGACGACAAACCTAGCTGAGGGACTAATGTGTTTGTGAGAATTGCAGGAAAACACAGGTAGAAGTCCTTCATTGATTCGGTTTTACTACCAGAGATGACCCCTAAAAATGTATGAAGACATTGAAGACAAAGGTGGTATATGAAGATATTCACATTGAAGACTATGACAAAAGAAGACACGTTATGAAGCTTATGGATCTCGAAGACTTAGATCTTTCGTAGTTCTTTTTCTTTTGTGTTGAGTCATAGGAACCACCGTACTGTTAAGTGGGGTCCAGGAGAACCAGTCAGAATGACTAAAGTGATGCCTAAATCAAAAACCTATGTCTTCGAGCGAAGACAATGGGAGCGAGTCTTGTCCAGAGCCGGACAAGTCAGCTTTGCTTGTAGCCCAAGTAAAGTTGCCATGAGAGTTTGAAATCTGACCGTTGAGACACGTGTCAGTTCCTTAGTGACCCAGGGTCATTTCGGACAAATCAGGTCGGGTTGCCAAGTGGCTATAAATAGCCCACCCCCACAACCATAAACGGTTGGCTGCTCAGATTTCAGTGCATGGCTTTTGTCGTTTGAGAGCAACCCACCTCGAAGCCTTTGAGAGAAAATTCCTAGTGAGGAGAAAAGCCCTAACCACCCAGAGCCAAAGAAAATTGGGCATCACTTGAGTCTTCTTGTCTGTGTGATCTGAAGACTTATTACACTTGAGGACTGTGAATCCTCCAGACGGTTAGGCGTCGCGTTCAGAGCATCCAAGAGACATTGTGGATTGCCAGTGAACGAAGTTTGTGAAGGTTTGGGAGTCTACCTTGAAGACTTACCAGAGTGATTGGGCGAGGACTAAGTGACCTTAGCTCAAGGAGAATACGGTGAGGACTTGGTGTCCTGAACTGTGTGTTCAGGACTGGGTGTCCGGGACTATGTGTCCTAAGGTTTAAATACCTAGCCGCTCCAACCAGACGTACAGTTGTCACAGCAACTGTAACTGGTCCAACATATCATTGTCTTCAATGAGTCACTGGTTTCATCTTCACTTCCTTTTCGCACTGTTACTCATTGTGAAGCCATTGCATGCTTGCTTTATCTTTTGTCTTCACAACGTGAATGTATGATCTGTTTGGCTTCATAACTTCTTCCTACCTGATCCTTATTACACTACAGCTGTTTGTCATTGTGCTTTCACTCTATTGAATACTTGACCATGGCTGGCCTAGTGTAATCTAACTTCCGCTGCATAGTAATAGGCATAATCTTCGCGGGTTGTCTTCATAACTCCCACGTTTTGAAGACTTTCATAAAAATCGCCTATTCACCCCCCCTCTAGTCGATATAACGCACTTTCAATTGGTATGAGAGCAAGGTGCTCCCTTGTTCTGTGTGATTCGGTTTAACCACCTGGAATTTTAGCTATGTCGACTGCAGGGATAATCAAAGTCTCCGCTGCTTGCCTCGTCTTCGATGGAACTGAATATCCCTACTGGAAGAATAAGATGCGCATGCATCTTGAAGCCATTGACGTCGACCTATGGTATGTCGTCGAGAATGACGTTCCCAAGGCTGGAGAAGGTGTCACTGCTGCTGATGTCAAGAAGTTCACTCAACTGGACTCTACTGCCAAAAATATCATCTATGGCCATCTGACAAAAGGACAGTATGGCCGTGTGAGTGCCTTGAAGACATCCAAGCTGGTCTGGGACTGGCTCTCCAAGGTCAATGAAGGCGTCTCAACCCAGAGAGATCAAAGAACCAGTGTTCTTCGCAACCTCTTCAACTGCTTCAAGCGAAATGACAATGAGAATGTCCAACACACATTTGACCGGCTCACTGACATCACAAATGAGCTTCAAGCCCTCGGCGCCACTGAGATCACCAAACATGAAATCGTCAAGACGCTGCTGAGATCACTTGATAGTTCGTTTGACATCCTAGCCCTGATGATTCAAGAACGTCCCGATTTCAAGACACTCGATCCGTCTGACATACTTGAGAGGCTCAACGCACATGAGTTTCAGCTTTCTGAGAAAAGAGACATCTATGGTCCAAGCTATGGACGAACTCGTGCCTTGAAGGCAAAAGCTGTTTCCTCATCTGAAGAAGAATCTGACAGCTGTTCTGATGATCCTGAAGACATTGGAAGAGAACTTGCAATGCTAGTGAAGAAGTTCCAAACATTCACCAAGAAGAAAGGCTTCAGAAAATCTTCACGATCAAGCTCAAGGAATGATGAAGCTTCTGCTCATGACTACAAGAAGAAAACATGTCACAAGTGCAAGAAAACTGAACACTTCATCTCTGAGTGTCCACAATGGGACAATGAGAACAGAAGGAAGAAGAAGAGCAAGGAATATGATTCTGACGACAAGAAGAAGAAGAAATACTCAAAGTCTTCTTCCAAGTCTTCCTCAAAGTCTTCATCACACAAGAAGAGCTCATCTGGCAAGGCACGTGCGTTTGTTGCCAAGGAAATGGATTCAGAGGAGGAGTCTGCTTCTGAGGAGGCAGAGGTGGAGTCTGAGGAGCAGTCTGATTCTGGCATTGCGAGTCTGGCAACAGCATACGTCGCCAAGTCCATCTTCAACACTGAAGACAATGACTGCATCACCGACACCGACGCAAATGACAAGAACGACTCCGCTCCTACCTACTGCTTCATGGCACGCGGTGCCAAGGTAAACACACGCACTACGCGCTATCAAACATCTAGTGTCAATGACTCTGACTGTGATTCAAAACCCAGCTACAAAACACTTGCTAAAATTGCAACTGAACAACAGAAAGCTATGGAACATATTCAAAAACTGTTAGACAGAAGCGATGATCTGTTGGGTGCTGAAATGACTCGATCTGAATCCTTAATTGAAGACATAAAAAATCTTCACGTTAAGTATCAAGAACTTGAAGATCGTCTTGATACTCTCTCAACAACTCATGAAAAGCTTTCCTATGATTATCTTCAAAGCAAGCAAGAACTTGAGAAATTGAGAGCGGCTCATGAAGATCTTCAAAAGGAAAACGAGTCACTTCGCGCCGAATAGATCAGTCCCGCTCAGGAAGGATTTGAACCACCATGTCTTAAATGCATTGAGCGTGATAATGCTACTTCTGTTGCTGAATGTTCCACTGCTACTGCTGTTGCAATATCTTCAACTGTTGATGTGGTAACTAACCCCTCTGCTGAGGATACCACTACTATTGCTGATGAGAATGCTAGGTTGAAGACATTGCTTGAAACAGGGATGTACAAAAGTCTTAAAGGACATCAGACATTATGTGATGTCCTCAAGAAGCAGATTCTGAACTGAAACCCTAGGAAAGAGGGTGTTGGGTTCGTGAGGAAAATAAATGCAGATGGCTCTTACTGGAAACCCGAGCAGTACCCCAAAACCACATGGGTTGCCGCAAAGGAACTTTCAGCAGATCCATCCAATTTATCTGGCTTCACTTGTGCTAACCCCATTATCATTGATGAATCCTTTGATGCAAACTATAAACTGTTTAAGAATCAGAATGGTGAAGTGTTTGCCAAGTACATTGGTACTAACTGCAGGAATGGACCGCCTATGAAGAAGATCTGGGTTCCGAAAAAGTGTCTGGAAAATCTTCCTGTGAATGTCTTCATGACACCTCACTTGAAGAAGACAAACCTCAGACCAAAGGCTTCATATGGTCCAAAGGCTTCATACAAATAGAGGACTCACCTGAGTCACACTAACGCAAATGTTTTGCAGGGGAACCATACTCAGGCATATGAATATGAGAGCGGTTCTTCGAATCGTCATGTTCATACGACCAAAAATTATTCTGCCTATTCCTATGAGTATTATTGTCCACCTGCTAGACTGTTTGCTAAGGCTTCAAAGCCAAAATTCTCAGATGCTGCACTTAGACTTATTGCTTCTAAGCCACCCTTGAAGATGTGGGTGGTTAAGAAAGCTTAACTCTCTTTTGCAGGGAAAGGTCTCCAGCAGAAAAACAAAATCTTCTGATGCTATTGCTGGGGACCTTAAAAATCTTGTAGGGCGCAAGATAAAATGCCCGAATGGCATCATTATGTACTTCATTCCTGAATCGCATGCTACTCTCCCTATTAGTCCTAATCTGGATCTAAGTTTTCATAACCCACTGGTTCGTCAAATGTTTTTGCTTCACAATTCTCTTAGTGAAGCCTATCCCCCTAACTGCACTGTAGGGTACGACACCAGCAACTTCAAAGTCTTCAGAATGGATTATTGACAGTGGGTGTACAAATCACATGACTGGCAAAAGAAGCCTTCTTATGGACTCAACCTTACGTCCATCCGACAAGAGCCACATCACATTTGCTGACACTGGTAAAAGTAAGGTATTGGGTCTAGGTAGAGTTGCAATCTCAAAGGATCAACACATGGATAAAGTCATGCTTGTTGAATCCCTTGGCTTCAACTTAATGTCTGTCTCAATGCTTTGCGATTTGAACATGATCGTAATGTTTGGAAAATATCGTTGCCTGGTACTAATGGAATCTGACAAGTCTCTAGTGTTTGAAGGGTACCGAAAGGATGATTTGCATGTGGTAGATTTCTCGGCAGGGCCACAACTTGCAGTATGTCTTCTTGCAAAAGCTTCAAAATGCTGGCTTTGGCATCAGAGGCTTGGGCATGCTGGCATGAGGAACCTCCACACCCTTGCGAAGAAGAAGCATGTCATAGGCATCGAGGGCGTCAAGTTCAAGAAAGATCACTTATGCGGTGCCTGTGAAGCAGGGAAGATGACAAGGGCAAAACATCCTTCGAAGACAATCATGACTACTACACAACCCTTCGAACTGCTCCACATGGATCTTTTCGGTCCCACTCACTACTCAACTTTTACTACTACTGCTTGCCTCTATGGCTTTGTCATTGTTGATGATTACTCTAGATATACTTGGGTGCACATAATCCTTTATAAGACTGAAGTGTAGGATGTGTTCAGACGATTCGCCAATCGAGCTATGAACAATTTTGGCGCCAAGATAAAGCACATCAGAAGTGACAATGGCACTGAATTCAAGAACACTGGCCTTGATACATATCTTGATACCTTGGGCATCACACATGCATTCTCAGCTCCGTACACGCCACAGCAGAATGGCGTCGTCGAACGCAAGAACAGAACACTCATTGAGATGGCCAGAATGATGCTAGATGAATACAAGACTCCAAGAAAATTCTGGACTGAAGCTATTGATACTGCATGTCATACAATCAATCGTGTTTATCTTCACAAGCTTCTGAACAAGACATCTTATGAACTCCTAACTGGCAAGAAGCCAAATGTCAGTTACTTCAGAGTATTTGGCTCAAGGTGCTGGATCAAGGACCCACACCACACCTCAAAGTTTGCACCAAAAGCACATGAGGGCTTTATGCTTGGATATGGAAAGGATTCGCACTCCTACAGAGTCTTCAACATCTTTCATTACAAAGTTGTTGAAACAGTGGATGTGCGGTTCGATGAGACAAATGGTTCACAAAGAGAGCAACTACCAAATGTGCTAGATGAAGTTCCAGCTAGTGAATCAATCAAGCTTATGGGAACTGGGGAAATTATACCTTCTGAAGCTCATCCTGAAGAACTTATCATCTCAGCACCTGATCAACATGAAGACAATGCTCAGCCTGAAGACATTCCTCCCAACAACGACACAGATCAGCAAGAGCAAAGTCTTCGCCCTGTACATCCTCGTGTTGCCAATGAAGTGCAGATTGACAGAATAATTGACAGCATCAATGCACCTGGTCCACTCACTCGTTCAAGGGCAACTCAGCTAGCAAATTTCTGTGGGCACTTCGCATTCGTCTCAATATCAGAACCCAAGAAAGTTGATGAAGCCTTCATGGAACCTGAATGGATTCAAGCTATGCAAGAAGAGCTTCAACAGTTTGAGCTGAATAATGTATGGGAACTGGTTAAGCGTCCTGATCCACGGAAGCACAACATAATAGGCACCAAATGGATATACCGCAACAAACAAGATGAGCATGGTCAAGTTGTCAGAAACAAAGCTCGTCTCGTTGCTCAAGGATATACTCAAGTGGAGGGCATTGACTTCGATGAAACATTTGCTCCTGTGGCTAGGCTTGAAGCCATACGCATACTGCTGGCCTATGCAAATCATCATAACATACTTCTATATCAAATGGATGTGAAAAGTGCCTTTCTTAATGGCAAGATTGAAGAAGAAGTGTATGTTGCACAACCACCTGGCTTTGAAAATCCAAAACATCCTGACATGGTATACAAGCTCAACAAGGCACTGTATGGCCTCAAACAAGCCCCTAGGGCCTGGTATGACACACTCAAGTACTTCCTGAAGAGCAAAGGCTTCATACCTGGTTCCCTAGATCCCACTCTTTTCACGAAGACATATGATGGTGAACTGTTTGTGTGCCAAATATATGTGGATGACATTATCTTCGGCTGCACAAATCAGAAGTACAGTGAAGAGTTTGGATATATGATGCAAGAGCAATATCATATGTCCATGATGGGGGAGCTGAAGTTCTTCCTTGGCCTTCAAATACGACAACAACGCAATGGCATCTTCATATCTCAAGAGAAGTATCTCAAAGATTGCCTGAAGAAGTTCGGTATGCAAGACTGCAAAGGCTTCACAACACCAATGCCAGCCAAACATCATCTAGGTCCTGACGACAATGGTAAAGAGTTCGATCAAAAGGTATACCACTCCATGATTGGTTCCTTGCTTTATTTATGTGCATCTAGGCCAGATATTATGCTTAGTGTTTGCATGTGTGCTTGATTTCAAGCGGCACCAAAGGAGTCGCATCACTTAGCTGTGAAGCGAATTCTCCGATATTTGGCTCACACCCCAACTCTAGGATTATGGTATCCAAAGGGCTCAGAGTTTGATTTGGTTGGATTTTCGGATGCTAATTATGCTGGTGACAAAGTTGATCGCAAGTCCACATCAGGCACATGTCACTTTCTGGGACGATCACTTGTATGTTGGTCTTTAAAGAAGCAGAACTGTGTATCTCTCTCCACTGCTGAATCTGAATACATTGCTGCTGGATCTTGCTGCGCTCAGCTTCTGTGGATGAAGCAAACACTCAAGGACTATGGCATTCACCTGAAGCAAGTGCCACTTTACTGCGACAACGAAAGCGCCATCAAGATTGCCAACAACCCAGTTCAGCACTCGAAGACAAAGCACATTGAAATTTGTCATCACTTTCTCAGAGATCATGTTGTGAAGGAAGACATTGATATCATACACGTCAACACTGAAGAGCAATTGGAAGATATCTTCACCAAGCCCTTGGATGAGAAGAGATTTTGCAAGTTACGGTGTGAGCTAAATATCTTGGAATCCTCAAATGTCCTGTGATCAGGCACACATCCTAACACTTATGCATATTGATGACTTAGATGTGCAACACACAAAATAAAGTATATCTTCATTCAATGAAGACATACATTATAAGTGTGAATACATTAATGTGGAATTTGACTTCGGAGCGCCACGATAATTGTGCGCCGTGTCTGGGTCTAATACTTCCTATACGGTGGGTAACGCCACCACCAAACATTCCATTTTGAAGTGTTTCACTCATGGCGTTACCGTGCAATATCTTCACATTTGGTTGTCTTCACATTTGGTTTGGCTTCGAACATGTCTTCATGATTATCTTCACTACGTTGATTGTATAGATATATATATGCTAGTGTTCTATCCTCTACAGCATTCACTTATAGCTATGTCTTCTTGGTTGAATCTTTTGAACTAAGTGAATGTGATCGGACCCTAATCTCTCTATGCTTTCTATCTCAAACTCTATCTCTCCAAGTCATATGCATTCTATTGAAACTGTCGAATGTCTTCACTGCGTCCTTGTCAGCAGAAGATAAAGAGACAACCATAAAGTCCGTTTTCAATGCTCATTCCTCCACATAAAATCCGGAGAAGTAGGAACGACTGCCCAACAATCCAGGCATGCGTGGGATGTGGAACTGCCCCCAAAATACCGCATGATGGCCACGTACTACTCAAATGCGAATCGCCAGGGGCACCTGAGTAATAGCGCAGTGCCGCCCCTGCGCCTATAAGTTCACACTTACCGCAGTCATTATCTCCTTCTTCCACCCTCGCACGAACCCTAGCGCCACCGCTAGCACTCGATGACGCTGGAGACGAAGCGCTTCGCTGCCGCAACCTCTCCAACACCGTCCTCACGCCGACCGCGGACATCGTCCTCTCCGCCGTCGCCGTAGGTGTTTTCCATCGCCAAGTTAGGGCACGGAGGACTGAACTGCTCGGCATCAACTCCCACTTCCGTCTAGCAGTTCTAAGTGTGGTAAATAAAACTTCTTTTTACAGCCCCTTCTGATCTTATGGTTCTGTCACTTTCTACCATAAGAAGTTTGTCTTCACACAAGTTAGATCTCTCAATCTGCATCTCATAACATGCCTAGTATATTCACTTGTGCTTCATAAAGTAGTTAGATTCCTGACTTGTACTGATCTGTGGGTTCGTACAAATCTGGAACCAACTTCTTATCTATGAGTGAATGTCTTCGCACGATGAGGTCAATGTCTTCTAAACTGATTAATCTTCAAAACCTTCTGAGAATGCATATGACCTCTTCCCCTTCCCTCGCACCTTAATGCTGTCACAGGTACATGTCTGTGGGAGAATCCTTCGGTTCTCATAGTCTGCATTCATTTGCAGAATTCCTACAGCATCACATAAACTCTCCTGAAGCCAGTTCCTGTTGGTCCAGAAAAAGAAAGCCTTTGAAGCCTTTGAAAGTTTTGAAGCCTTTCAAGTTAAAGTTTATGGCTTCAGAAGCAGCAGCAAGGAAGGGGGGCAGACAGAGACGTGAGGGAACTTCCGAAGATCTGCCTGAAGACTTGGCAGAAATGTACAAAATAGATCCAGAAGAGAGCTATGGGCAGCGCAAGACCCGAATCCAATGGATTCGACGCTATTGGGCAGAACAGTGGTTCAAATACCGCTTCGTCACTCAGGAGTATGCTGAGAAATGTGCCATCAAGAAGCCATGGGGGGACATCCTTTACAAGAATCTCATACCCAAGACCAGAGGTGAAGCCATTGCTCAAGGCTTCTACCCATGCATGGTCCGAGGACCACAGCCTGATGATGCGCATCCATCATCACTCCTCTGGTGTCGTGATGACAATCTCTTCAAGCGCAACTTTCAGTTTACCCAACAATCAGCAAAGCTGAATAAGAAGAAATTTGGGTTAGACTTCAACCCTAGTCCCTCCGCACCAAGGGCAGATGGCACACGCGATGCGGAACCCAATGTCATCGGTCCGTTTGCCAATCTTGAGGGCCTGATCACCCACATCTTAGTCCAAGGGACTGCCGTGAATGACCCTCCAGCTGACTCTGAGTCTGATGAAGCCCCTGCTCTGCCGAAACCAAAGCAGTCAAAGAAGACAAAAGCTTCAAAGCCGGCCCCTTCGTCAAAGATCTCAAGGGCGAAGCCATAGAAAACTACACCTCCTGAAGTCAGTGTGCAGTCTGAAGACGTCTCCCACGTCTCCAAGCCCTAGAAGGAAAAGGAGCCCCAGCAACACACCGGCAAAGAGCTCACTGCTGCTGCCATTCTGCGGAGCGAAGCCATTGATCTATCAAGCGATGAAGATCTTGGAGATGACGCTCTAGAGCAGCTTATCAAAAGCAAGGAAGAAGCTGAAATCTTCAAGAATTTGCCTCTCTTTGATGTCGCCATCATCCACAACTTCATCGATGAATGATTTGCCTCACCAGACATCAGCTTCGAAGATCTGCAGCTGCCCGTTGGCCTCAGCGTCGCCTTCCAAGGCGCAATTGCTTCAGAACTAGCCATTGCTCAGCGCATTGTTGAGATGAAGCAGAAAATTGATCATGAAAAGGCTCAGTTCAAGAAGCACATGGCCAGGCTTAGTGTGCAGGAAGTGAAGAGCTTCAAAACCATGCTGCATGAGCTCAAGGAAAATTTTCTGAAGAAGCGTGCTGAAGCTCAGGGCTCACGTGAGCGGATGAAGTCTCTGGCAGAACGATGTGTGCAGGCCTACAATGAGGCCGAGAAGCGCAAGGCACTTGGGCGTCCTGGCATCGACCCCAAGATGGCCACGAAGAAGAAGAAGCAGCCTGCTGTGAATGAACCAGAGGCACCAAGACAAGAAGCTATTCCGATTGTCTTCCCAACCGCCACGACTGGCTCAAAGCCAAAGAGCCGGTCCACCGCTTCAGAGCTTAAGAAGACACGGAATGCAGAGGCTGAAGCTAGGAAGAGGAAACACTCTGAAGCCTCTCCTTCTGACCCCACCAAGAAGAAGCGTAAGATCAGGAAAGCTCGGGCTGCTCCCACAGAGCCCTTGATGGTTGAACCCCTCTCTGTCATTCACCCCAATGCAGAAAGACGACTGACAGTTCATGAGCCTGCTCCCACAGAGGCTCCTGAAGCTGAAGATATTCCAGCAGCCGACCCAATAGCTGCTGAAGACATTGGTCACCAAGACAATGTACAAGATGATGCAGCCCTTCCTCAGCTTGAAACAAGCAAACTCATCAGTATTGGTCGTCCTCTGACGCCAATGGCACAAGATGAGTCATGGGCGGATCGCCCTTAGGAGGAAGAAGACTTTGAGGCCCAGCCCACTCCGACCCCACAAGCGTCGTCTGTGTTCCGTAGGCTTCGCAAAGGTCCAAGGGCTCAAGTCCATACTGAAGAAATTCCGACTGCATCAACCGAAGACAATGAAGAAGCACCACCAGAACCCACTCCCCCGCTCCATCAAGATGCAGTTCTCCAGGAGAACGTGCCTGAGGTTGTCCCTCCAACTACACAAGCGGAGGCTGAAAATGTTGAGGCTGCCACCACAAACACTGAAGCCAATGTGGAGCCCGCCCCACCAAATGCTTCAGCAGACAACGAAGCTACTGAGCCAGACACTTCTATTCCTGAGTCTGCTGCAGGTCCTCAATTCGATTATCATATTGAGCACAGGCCTCATGTCCAGAAGCCAGTCCCAAGGCTTCCAAGGTTCCCAGGTCCTGCATCAGCACCTGGCTCCTTTGACATAAATAGCTTCAAGGCAGACAATACATTTTTCAACAGCTCCAAGAACCCCTATTCTAGGGAAAGGATAGTATCAGATAGGTTCTGGAGCTATCCTCAGTGCAACTACTACTCAAGCATCCTATACAACCAAGGTCGCATCTTCCCGCACAAGTGCCTTGAGGTTGAAGCCATTGCTGGTCTACCCTGTCTTGAGGAAGCTTTGGATTGCTTTAGGCAAGTGAGTCTGCTGCCGTTTGTGACTGATGAAGAGAACTGGAATGAAGAGCTTCTGCTTCAGTTCTATGCCACTCTCCATATAAAAGGATACAACAGAGATCCGAAGACTTGGGTCCTGGAGTGGATGACCGGCAATGTCCATCATGAAGCCAATGCATTTGATATCATTGAGCTCACCGGCCTGCCCACTCCTAGCGAATTCTTCGAGGAAGGCTGTCAACGACATTTTGAAGCTATTGAGAGCATATTCCAGAGACCTGAACCAAATATGAGTCAGATGCTCTCAATGATGAAGCCATTGCCTCATGATGCACCCTATCCAACTGAGTTCTTCGTTGAAGACTTTGAGTATCTGCCCAGGACCATATATCACATCATCCGGCGGACTCTCTGGCCCATTAAGGGACACTCACCACATGCCAAGATTGAGGGTGCAATGAAGACTCTCATATTCTATATCCTGCATGGCAAATGCTTCAGAATTATTTGGTTTGAAGTTCTATGCTCCTTGGGTGATGAGGCTAATCAAACTGCACTCTGTGATCTCGTATCAGCCCTCAGCCCGAAACCATCGGATCTTCCTGCCAGATGTGGATACCTCTGATGAAGCCATATACCCCGAACCTGCCAAGCAACCAATAAGTCTTCAGAATGCAGAACACCAGAGCTTCACGCAGAATGTTGAAGGTGTTGAAGCCATATCCAGGGTGTATCCGTTGGCTGGCACTACACGTGCGCCACACCCAGCATCTACTGAAGCCACAGACAGCACAAATGCTCAAAGACCCAAGAAGCGCGCTCGTGCCCTCACTGACCGAGAGCTTCTTGTGGCCCTTCACCAAAAGCAGGATAGGCATCACGACTGGCTAAAACGTCAGATGAAGAGCCTCTTGGTGGATGTCAATCGTCTTCGAAACCTTGCCACCAAGAATGCCTTCGTTACACACGAAACCTGCCGTCGTACATGGAAAGGGCTCTCAATGATATGTACTGAAGCTGAACTTGAAGAGGATGGCTTCACAGAGCGTTTCAAGTTTGACACCACACCCCCAGAAGGGCTGTGATGCGCAACACACCATCACTTGAAGACTCTGAGTTTTCTTCATCTGCTGCCACAGTTACTGCAAGGATCATTGATGAAGACGATGATGCTACATCACCGCCACCTGCTTCAGCACCTCCAAGCTCGTCTGCACCGCCAAACACCTCCAACGACCTTGCTGCTCCTGGAAATGAGTAGATACCCTATGTCTTCAAACCTTTTTAGTCCTTGCTGACAAAAGGGGGAGAAGCATATGGGTTGATAGTCTTCAAGCGGGTCCATATGGGCGGGTGCTATATCTTTTGCTACATTTTGCTTCGTGCTTACAACTCTCGTTTTTGCTACATTCGGTTCTTTGAGTTGTAACACTAAGACTCGATGGTCGTCTACTACTCGTTTGCCACTCTGTTTGCGAAGATAAATTCTGCACGTGCGACGATAAATTCCGCACTTATCTCATTCTGCAGACGTCCATTTTCCATTATGCATGTCATTATCTTCATATACTTTCACATGCATAGTGGATTGTCATCATAAGCTGAAGTGGATCTCCACAAGTACAACCTGCCATGTGCATTTGCATTCCAAAAGCAAATTAACTTATATGCACATCTTCAGGGGAGCCCTTGCAACTTATGAAGACAATTCCCTATCCTTTACAAACTTCACACATTATATTCCCCGTTGAAAACTTCAACTAGTTTGTCATCAATCACCAAAAAGGGGGAGATTGTAAGTGCATCTAGTGCCACCCCTAGTTGGTTTTGGAGTATTGACGACAAACCTAGCTGAGGGACTAATGTGTTTGTGAGAATTGCAGGAAAACACAGGTAGAAGTCCCTCATTGATTCGGTTTTACTACCAGAGATGACCCCTAAAAATGTATGAAGACATTGAAGACAAAGGTGGTATATGAAGATATTCACATTGAAGACTATGACAAAAGAAGACACGTTATGAAGCTTATGGAGCTCGAAGACTTAGATCTTTCGTAGTTCTTTTTCTTTTGTGTTGAGTCATAGGAACCACCGTACTGTTAAGTGGGATCCAGGAGAACTAGTCAGAATGACTGAAGTGATGCCTAAATCAAAAACCTATGTCTTCGAGCGAAGACAATGAGAGCGAGTCTTGTCCAGAGCCGGACAAGTCAGCTTTGCTTGTAGCCCAAGTAAAGTTGCCATGAGAGTTTGAAATCTGACCGTTGAGACACGTGCCAGTTCCTTAGTGACCCAGGGTCATTTCGGACAAATCAGGTCGGGTTGCCAAGAGGCTATAAATAGCCCACCCCCACAACCATAAACGGTTGGCTGCTCAGATTTCAGTGCACGGCTTTTGTCGTTTGAGAGCAACCCACCTCGAAGCCTTTGAGAGAAAATTCCTAGTGAGGAGAAAATCCCTAACCACCCAGAGCCAGAGCAAATTGGGCATCACTTGAGTCTTCTTGTTTGTGTGATCTGAAGAATTATTACACTTGAGGACTGTGAATCCTCCAGACGGTTAGGCGTCGCGTTCAGAGCATCCAAGAGACATTGTGGATTGCCAGTGAACGAAGTTTGTGAAGGTTTGGGAGTCTACCTTGAAGACTTACCAGAGTGATTGGGTGAGGACTAAGTGACCTTAGCTCAAGGAGAATACGGTGAGGACTTGGTGTCCTAAACTGTGTGTTCAGGACTGGGTGTCCGGGACTGTGTGTCCTAAGGTTTAAATACCTAGCCGCTCCAACCAGACGTACAGTTGTCACAGCAACTGGAACTGGTCCAACATATCATTGTCTTCAACGAGTCACTGGTTTCATATTCACTTCCTTTTCTTACTGTTACTCATTGTGAAGCCATTGCATGCTTGCTTTATCTTTTGTCTTCACAACGTGAATGTATGATCTGTTTGGCTTCATAACTTCTTCCTACCTGATCCTTATTACACTACAACTGTTTGTCATTGTGCTTTCACTCTATTGCATACTTGACCATGGCTGGCCTAGTGTAATCTAACTTCCGCTGCATAGTAATAGGCATAATCTTCGCTGGTTGTCTTCATAACTCCCCCATTTTGAAGACTTTCATAAAAATCGCCTATTCACCCCCCTCTAGTCGATATAACGCACTTTCACTTCCGGCTTACTAAAGTGCTCATGGATGGTGGCAGCGGATTAAACCTCATCTACGAGGAAACTCTTAGCAAAATGGAAATAGACAAGAGCCGCATTGAGCAAAGCAGCATGACCTTCAGAGGAATCATCTCTAGTCGGGAGTCACGATGTGCGGGAAAAATCACACTAGATGTGGTATTCGGCACGCCGGAGAATTATAGGTTTGAAGAAATCACACTAGAATTGGGACATCTTCGCCTGATATCCTTCAGACATGCCAGGAATCCTACGCAGGCTGGCCGAGCATAGCCTTAACATTCTAAAGGGGTTCAAGCCAGTCAAGCAGACTCTGCGGCGTTTCTCTGAGCCTAAGCGACAAGCCATGGGAGAAGAGCTAGCCAAGTTACTCGAGGCCGGATTCATTAGAGAAATAAAACAGACGAACTGGCTAGCAAACCTGGTGATGGTACCAAAGAAGGACAAATCCTGGCGCCTATGTGTCGATTTCAAGGACCTTAACAAGGCTTGCCCAAAGGATCCCTTCCCCTCCCCCGCATCGATCAAATTATCAACGCTACCGCAGGACACGACTCATTTTGCTTCCTCAACGCATACTCCAGGTACCATCAAATTAAGATGGCAGAGCCCGATCAAGCCGCAACGACATTCATCACTCCATACGGCCCCTTCTGTTTTAACACCATGCCTTTCGGGCTCAAAAACGCCGGTGCAACCTATCAACGCATGATTCAGACATGCCTGGAAACACAAATCGGAAAAATAGTGGAGGCATATGTAGACAATGTGGTCATTAAAACAAGACACGTCGAATCCTTAATAGATGACTTGAGGCTCACATTCGACAATCTCCGAACATATGACATCAAGGTCAATCCGGAAAAATGCGTTTTCGGCGTGCCCGCCGGAAAGCTCTTGGGCTTCATCGTCTCCAATAGAGGAATTGAAGCAAATCCGGCTAAAATCTGAGCTTTGTCACAGTTGGCTATCCCAACAGACCTCAAGCAAATCCAGAAGTTAACTGGATGCGTGGCTGCCTTAAGCCGCTTTATCTCCCGATTAGGAGAAAATGCACTACCTCTTTATCGCCTTCTTCGACGCACCGAACACTTTGAGTGGACGGATGCGGCCATGGCCGGATTGGAAGAAATAAAAGCCGTATTGGCCACCAACCCAATCTTGGCCGCGCCAAATGTCGGCGAACCAATGTTGTTATATATAGCGGCAACACACCAAGTTCTAAGCGCAGTGCTCGTCGTCGAACGAGAGACGGACGGACATAAGTTCCCTCTTCGAAAGCCGGTATACTATGTATCCACCGTCCTCACTCCATGCAAATCATGGTACCCAGATTATCAAAAGATGGCATACGCGGTCTTCATGGCATCCCGGAAACTATGACACTACTTTCAAGAGTGTTCAATTACAGTGGCCTCCGAAGTACCACTCAACGACATAATAAATAACCACGATGCCACGGGCCAGATTGCTAAATGGGCTATCGAGCTCCTCCCGTTCGACACAACATATAAACCACGGCGAGCCATTAAGTCGCAAGTACTGGCTAATTTCGTCGCCGAATGGACGGAAGCCGAACTCCCTAAAGAGTACGACGTGTACTCCAATTGGATCATGCACTTTGACGACTCTAAGATGCTGGCTGGTCTGGGGGCATGCGTCGTCCTGACATCCCCCACTGGAGATACAATCCAATATGTACTCCAAATATTATACACAGACTCCAACAATGCAGCAGAATATGAATCACCATTGCATGGTCTCCGGATGGTAGTCAACATGGGCATTCAACGCCTAGAGGTGCGGGGGATTCGAACCTCGTAATATCTCAAATAAATGGGGACTTTGACGCCAAGGACCCAAAAATGGTGGCTTACCGCAACGCCTATCGGCGTTCTGGGAACGGGCGTCCCCAGACTTGCCTACCTGCGGCCTGCGGCGTGGATCAAAGGGGGGGCCCAGCGCGGCCCATCTTCACCAACACAAACCCAAGACCCTCGCGAGAGGCCAAGCCTCGCGGGGCGGACGACGCGGAGCTTCCTCAGGCACGGCCTCATTAGGCTGGCTCACGAGGAGGCGGAGAGATCAAGGCGGGGTACCTCACGAGGTGCCCGTGACGCAAGCCATGACGACCAAGGGCGCCAGGCGGGTGCCAGCCTGCGCAGTGTCCTCCTTTCCTCTTTGGTGCAAAGGGGGCAAGCGCAGCCGCGGAGTACCGAGGCATCAGGCAAAGGTTGCCATTTCGGTGCAACAAGACCAAGACCGGAAGGACTGCAAGACGGAGGTCATCGTGTAGCCCAAGACGGTGTCACCACCAGAGCTTTGTGCAGGCAAAGACTACTTTTGTCAGTGTAGCTAGTAAGAGCTGCCCCCCTTCAAATTAGCCCGCCATTGTTGGCTCCCTTCCCGCTCGATATTTGGGAAGAGGACCAGGGCCTCTATAAATAGGACCAGCCACCCACAGAGCAGAGGGGGTTTCTGGAGAGGAGGTTCTTTAGAGAGGGGTTCGATCAGAGAGAGAGAGAGAGAGAGAGAGAGAGAGAAGGGTGACTGAACTCCACCCAGCAGTTCATCCCCCCAGCCAAGAACAGACCCTCGCGAGGCTGTTCTTCCTTGTATTGTTCATCATCATCAGCCCAAGAGGCAATCCACCACACCACACACTGGAGTAGGGTATTACACCACAACGGTGGCCCGAACCAGTATAAACCTCGTGTCCCTTGTGTTGTTCTTTCCATAGTTTAGATCTCAGCGAGGCGGAGGGGTGCAGGTAGGTAGGAAGCAAAATCTCCGCGCGCACCCTAGTGTTCGAACCTCAAGGGTCTGCCGGAACCCGAAATCCGACATTTGGCGCGCCAGGTAGGGGTGCGTCGGGATTCGTCTTCCACCACCCCGTTCTCCTCCGACCATCACGCCCATGTCTGACGCTCGTCGGGCCCGCACCGAGCGCCGGGCCGCTCTCGCTTCCTGCATCTCCCAGACGGCCCCTGTCAGCGGGCGTCCTTGCCGTTCCTCGTCACCTGCCGTCAACGCCGCCACCGGCTCGGCAGGGGACGAGCAGCAACCATTGTCTCAGCATCCGTCCGTGCGGCAAGACGGCCGCACCGCAACTCCCTCGCTCACCCCAGCTGGTTCTTCGTCCCGCGCGCTCCGCGCGCCCATGGAGGCTTGGGCTGCACTCATCACGGCAAACGAGCTCCTGCGCTACCGTCCCGTCGACGATGTCTACGAAGAATGGCTCGACCGCGTCACCAAGCTCGTCCGCGCCGCAGGGGGCTCTCCTGCGCCGTCCGTTCTGCTGCACCGCACCCCGCCCCGCGCGGGCGATGAAGCTCCGGCGGCGCCTCGGCCGCCTCCTCCTCAGGAAGGCGCCATGGCTCCAAGGCGCGTGGCCCCTAGGCGGAACCCGCTCCGTCAGGTGCCAGCGCGGCAAGAGCAGAGCTGTCAAGAAGTCCCTCGCCCGCAAGAAGCTGCCCGGGCGCTCCCTGCTCCAGCACGTCGCGACCATGCTCCTGCTCCCGCACGTCAAGACCCCGTGCTGCTCCCAGCTGCAGCGCGTGGGGACATGCAAGACCAAGCTCCCCGTCACCCAAGGCCTCCCGTGGCCACAGCAGGCTGCCGCGCCTTCACCGCCGAGCTACGCAGCGTCGCGTGGCCCGGCAAGGTCAAGCCAGACCTGCCTCCTCGCTACGACGGCACGGCTGACCCTGCGGAATCCTCCAGCTCTACGAGCTGGGCATCGAAGCTGCCTGAAAGTGCAACTATCCCTAGGTGGTTTTGGTAATTCATAACAACATATAGCTCATTGAGCTAATGCTATTCCAAGATGATTATATTTCAGGAAAGCTCAATGATTGGCATGGCATGGATGTGGAAGTGGAACCCTCAAAATGCTAAGGACAAAGGATTGGCTCAAGCTCAAAAGCTCAAGACTCTTCATTTTATATTTTAGTGATCCAAGATCACTGAGTCTTTAGGAAAAGCCAATACTATCAAGGAGGGATGAGGTGTTGCTTAATGAGCCTCTTGCTTCATGTGCTTAGTGATATGCTCCAAAACCCTCAACTACTTTCCCATATCCACATATGACCTAAACCCTAAGCCAAACTCGGTCCTACCGATTCTTCCTATCCGGCGCCACCGAGTTTCACTTGTCATTAGCCACTGCCAAACCCTAGCAATTCGGTTCTACCGATAAGGATCTCGGTCTCACCGAGATGGGGTTGCAAACTCTCTGTTTCCCTTTCGTAACTTTTCGGTCCCACCGAAAGAGCGAATCGGTCCCACCGAGATTGCAATGTAAATTCAGTGTTCCCCTTTGTAACTTTCGGTCTCACCGAAAGAGCAAATCGGTCCCACCGAGTTTGCCGACCAACTCTCTGGTTAGCTAATTACCAAATTTGGTCTCACCGAGTTTGTGTAATCGGTCTCACCGAGATTACGTTATGCCCAAACCCTAACCATATCGGTCCTACCGAGTTGCATGTCAGTCCCACCGAAATCTCTAACGGTCACTAGGTTTACATTTCGGTCCGACCGAGTTTATTGATTCGGTCCCACCGAGATTGGAATTGTGTGTAACGGTTGGATTTTGTGTGGAGGCTATATATACCCTCCACCTCCTCTTCATTCAGTGAGAGAGCCATCAGAACACATACACACATTCCAACTCATATGTTCTGAGAGAGAAACCACCTACTCATGTGTTGAGACCAAGATATTCCATTCCTACCATATGAATCTTGATCTCTAGCCTTCCCAAGTTGCTTTCCACTCAAATCTTCTTTCCACCAAATCCAAATCCTATGAGAGAGAGTTGAGTGTTGGGGAGACTATAATTTGAAGCACAAGAGCAAGGAGTTCATTACCTACACACCATTTGTTACTTCTTGGAGAGTGGTGTCTCCTAGATTGGCTAGGTGTCACTTGGGAGCCTCCGACAAGATTGTGGAGTTGAACCAAGGAGTTTGTAAGGGCAAGGAGATCGCCTACTTCGTGAAGATCTACCGCTAGTGAGGCAAGTCCTGTGTGGGCGTTGGCCATGGTGGGATAGACAAGGTTGCTTCTTCGTGGACCCTTTGTGGGTGGTTGCTTCTTCGTGGACCCTTCGTGGGTGGAGCCCTGTGTGGACTCACGCAACCGTTGCCCTTGGGTGGAGCCCTGTGTGGACTCGCGCAACCGCTACCCTTCGTGGGTTGAAGTCTCCATCAACGTGGATGTAGGATAGCACCACCTATCCGAACCACGGGAAAAACATCCGTGTCTCCAATAGCGTTTGAATTCTCCAAACCCTTCCTTTACATTCTTGCAAGTTGCAAGCTTTACTTTCCGCTGCCAATATACTCTTTGCATGCTTGCTTGAATTATGTGATGATTGCTTGACTTGTCCCAAAATAGCTAAAATCTGCCAAGAACTAAAATTGGGAAAAGGCTAAGTTTTTATTTCTTCAAGTAGTCTAATCACCCCCCCTCTAGACATACTTTCGATCCTACAAGTGGTATTAGAGCTTTGGTCTCCATTTGCTTGATCTCCATAGCTTTTGGTGGTCATAGCCTTGGTTTCACAACCTAGGAGAGTTTGGCGTCTAGCGAGGGAAATTATCACCGTAGAGGTCCTTACTTTGATGGCACTAATTTTGCTAGTTGGAAGCATAAAATGAAAATGCATATTCTTGGACATAACCCCGCCGTTTGGGCTATTGTGTGTGTTGGTTTGCAAGGTGACTTCTTTGATGGGAGAGAACCGAACCGTGAAGCTACTGCGGATGAGTTGAAGATGTTGCAATACAATGCTCAAGCTTGTGATATTCTCTTCAACGGATTGTGCCCCGAAGAATTCAACAAAATCAGCCGCCTTGAGAATGCAAAGGAAATTTGGGACACTTTGATTGATATGCACGAAGGTACTGACTCCGTCAAGGAATCCAAGTTGAATGTGCTTCAAAGCCAACTTGACAAGTTCAAGATGAAGGATGGTGAAGGTGTCGCTGAAATGTACTCTAGGCTTGCTCTCATCACAAATGAGATTGCCGGCTTAGGAAGTGAAGAGATGACCGATAGATTCATCATCAAGAAGATCCTAAGAGCCTTGGATGGAAAATATGATACCGTGTGCACATTGATCCAAATGAAGCCCAATTACAAAGATCTCAAGCCAACGGAGGTGATTGGAAGAATTGTTGCTCATGAGATGTCACTTAAGGATAAAGAGGAACTTCACAACAAATCAAGTGGTGCCTATAAAGCCTCATGTGAATCCCCCACATCATCAAGTGAGAAACAAGACTTCAATGAAGAATTGAGCTTAATGGTGAAGAACTTCAACAAGTTCTACAAGAGTAGAAGCAAAGATAGAAGCTTCAAGTCAAGGTCCTACAATGACAAAAGATCTTCTAGTCGAGAGCGAAACTGCTACAATTGTGGAAGACCCGGACACTATTCCAATGAGTGTACGGCTCCCTACAAGAGAAGAGAAGATTCTCCAAAAAGAAGAAGCAAAGGATCACCACCAAGAGAGAGAAGGAGTAGAGATGATCGTTATGAACGAAGATACTCACGGAGAAGCAAGGATTTGGAAAGGAAGGAAAAATCATCAAGGAGCTACACAAGACGAAGACATCAAGTTCATGTTGGTGAATGGGTATCCGGCTCCGACTCCGACAGCCACTCTGAGAGAAGTTATCACTCCGACTCCGAAGATACTCAAGATGAAGGTGTTTCCGGTCTAGCACTTGTGTCAACCAACTCCTACGACATATTTGACTCACCAAATGAAGGAATTGGAAGATGCTTCATGGCCAAAGGTCCTAAGGTAACACACCCCGAGTATGTTGATTTCAATAGTGATGAAGATGACTTGTTAGGTGATGATTTGCTTGGTGACAACTCTAGTGATGAATACTATGATGAAAGACCAATTAATCATCCTAATCAAGATAAAACGAATGACAATGATAAGGAGAAGATTGAGGCTCTAACTAAAGAACTAAAAACTCTTAAGTTAGCTCATGACACTATCTTCGAAGATCATCGAGAACTTTTAAGAGCTCATGAGAAACTACGCTTTGAAAAGCTCAATCTTGAGCAAGAGCATGAGTTCTTAAAGGCAATCAATTATGATCTCCGAAAGAAAAGTTCTTCTTACATTGCCAAGCGTTTACTCTTATCCACTTACATGCCTCAAGTCAAGTCTAACAAGAAAGATTCTTCCTCTAGTAGTAACAATGATCATGCTAAATCCAATATTGTTGCTTCTAGTAGCTCTCTTGATTCCACTAATGATTCTCTTAGCCAAGTTACACTTGAGCAAGAAAATAGTTTATTGAAGGGAATTATAGAGAAAGGAGTGTACAAAAGCCTTGCCGGGAGTAAGCAATTCGAGGAAATTGTGCGCAAGCAAGGAATGCACCAGAAGAATCAAGGTGTTGGTTTTGAATGAAAGTTCAATGCCAATGGAGTTGAGTGGGAAGAAGATCAATACCCCAAGACAAAGTTTGTCCCTCAACAAGAGAAGTATACTTCTTTCAAGGGGACACAAGCTCAAGATGATCTTCCACCACAAGACTACGAGCAAAAAGGCAAGGACAAGCTTCAAGAGGAAATTGATGCATTTGAAGAAGCTCCTAAGACCTTAGTCAAGTGGATTCCCAAGACTACTTCAAGTTCCACTTCATCAAGTATGACTACAACTCCAAGGACTCCCATCAAGATGATGTGGATCCGAAAGAAGAAGAACTAGAGAGTTCTTGAGGGTGACTCCGCCAACATACTTCACTCTTATCATTTTGGCAAGAACAAGTGCAATCAACTTCCACATCTTGCACTAGTTCAAGGAGTCACAAACCCTCTTGTTGGTAAGACAAGGGACAAGGTAACCTAAAAGTTTTCATGGACATCATCTTTTGTGTGCATCACTCTATGTCTATGGATATCCTTGCTTGTGCCTTGTGGGACTAACCCATGTAGGTATTGAAAGTGCAATTCACTCAAATGGATAGCTCCAAGAGATCTACATCAACATTGAGCATCCACATCTTCAATATCTACATGAAGTCATCATCAACAAAACCCAAGGTTAGTTCATCCCTCTTAGGGGGGATATCACATCTAGGGGGAGCTTTACTCTAAGACTTGAGCTAAAGCAACTCTAAAGATGTGGACACAACAATGCTTTATGTAAAAGTGGTAACCCCACTTGAGCTTAAACGATGAGTATGACCTATGATCAAGTGTTCTCACTTGACTCCTAAGTCAATATACTCATATATAGATGACCTAGTCATCGCAAATTGCTTGATAGATGCTAGAATTGGTTGTGCATGCCTTGCCACATATTTCATTTGCCATCTTATTGTGTGAGCATGCTGGTTGCATATTTTACTCATTCGAGGACATCCACTTGTTGTTTTGATTGTTTGGTTTTATCTTCTTTTGCCAAGTGGATGGACAAGAATGCCTAAGAACCTCCTCTAGCTATCTATGCTTTTCTCATCTCAAACTCTATTCATGCTGCATCACAAAATTTGATCAAGTCAGATTCGAACCACTCTGTGTGAGGAGCGCTCGGAGTCCCCGATTCGTCATAGACTTAAACTTCCAAAACCTCTTTATGATTCTCGGTCTGACCAATGCTCCACTTTCGGTCCTACCGAGATCATTAAGTTGATCTAGGTTTTCGATCTCGGTGCAACCGATTTGAACCTTTCGGTCACACCGAGTTTCAGTAACTGCACGCAGTTATGAATCTCGGTGCCACCGAGTCGTTCCACTCGGTCACACCGACAGGGTCGGGCTATATATAGTCACGGGAAAAATTTGGAAATTTCTCCGAACCCCTTCGCCTGCGCGATAGCCTGCTCTGCCCTCGTGGTCTCCGGATCGTCTTCTCGCCGCCAGCAGCCTCCAGTCGCTGGTCTCCGTCGCCGTCAACGGGAATTCTGCCCCGCCGTTGCCGCCGTAGCAAGTCCCTACCGAACTAGGGTATGGACTTGATCTTTGTGCTATTCCTCAATCTGATTCCTAGCACATTGTGATCATATTGTTTCTAGCCACGTTTGATAAACTTCTATCCAGTCAAAACGCTCTTAGATTAGGTTTGATTAAAAAATTCTAGGTTTAGCTTTCCGCCGAAACTATCTCGGACCCACCGAGTTGAAAAACTCGGTCCCACCGATTTGGCTTATGCCATTGCACAAGTGAGACTCGGTCTGACCGAGAATTACTTATCGGTGTGACCGATTTTTGAACTCAGTGAAACCCTAGCAGTCTCGGTGCCACCGAACTGTGACTCGGTCCTACCGAGTTCACTAGTTTAGGTTCCAAAACTGCTTCGGTATCACCGAGTTTGAAAATCGATAGATCCGAGATGATTTCAGTGGGAAACTAAAACTAAGTTTTTGGATCATTCTTTTTGCAAAAATCTCTGCATTTTGTGATGCTCATCCACTCTACCTCTTCTATAAACTATTCACAGGGTCAGCAGTCAGTTTGCAGCATGTCAGACCAGAGTGATAGCCAGAATCTGTCAGAACAACAAGTGGTGATGAGTGAGGGCACTAGTCCCTCCAGTTCATCTGATGAAGGCAGCAGGAGCACTCCTAGTAACTTGCCAAAGGCTGCCACGAGACAAAGGAAGAAGAGGACTTCAGATTATGAAGATGAGGACTATGTGGCAGAGGAAGAGGCCACTTCCAAGAGAATTGAACCAGCTCAAGGCACTAAGCCAGGCCTGAAAATCAAAAGGCCAGCAGGCAGGCAGCCCATGTCAAAGGTAAGAGCCTCAACTGAGAAGCCCACTCCCCAAGAGCCAGTTGCAGCTGAGGGCAAGAAAAGAAAGGAAAGGGTGAAGAAGACTGTGGCCAGAGTGCTTGGCAAAGCTTCCATCATGGAAGAGGAAGAAGAAGAAGAAGAGGCAGCTGCACCAGCGCCCAAGGCACCCAAGCTAATGGGAGATGCCATAAAATCAGGGGGAGCTGCTTCCAAGGCCAAGTCAGCTCCAAAGCCAAAGCCTAAGAGAAATACACGGAGCATCCCTGCAGCTGAAAAAACAAGGCCCCAGTGCCTGAGACTGTTGCTGAAGAAGAAGAAGAAAATGTCCTAAGAAAGCTAAAGCCCAAGATCCCAGACCACAACGATGCTCATCCTGTGGCTGAGGACATGAAGCTCAGGAGAGATTCAGGGCTAAGGAAATGGAGAGAAGCAGACCCATATGCTTCAAGGAGAAGGACTGCCGTGGACTACAGGTTTCACACCAAGGAGCAGCAGGATTTCTATGAGACAGTGCTGCTAGATAAGAAGCCCATTGTCTGTGATATGCGTTGGGTTGATTGGACATACATCAAGGATAATGAGGAGCACTATCCTGGAGTGCAAGACAGCTTCATAGCTTGTGGAGTAGCTGACTTTGTTGGGCAGAAGCTCACAAAGTGGAACGAGGAGCTTATCATGCAGTTCTACTCCACGGCTCACTTTTATCCAGATGGGAGGATCACATGGATGTCTGAGGGTACAAGGTACCAATCCACAGTGGCTGAGTGGGCACATATCATTAATGCCCCAGAGGAGCAAGATGAAGACTTGGATATCTATGCCAAGAAAAAGATGGACCACAACTCAATGTCAAATATGTACAAGGAGATCCCAAATGAAGCACTTGATACCTTCAAATTTGGCTCAGTACATTACCTTCTGTCAGGGCTCCCGACGATCAGTTGGATACTAAGGCACACCTTATTGCCTAAGTCTGGAGATCACAAGATGATCAGAGGCCATGCTATCAACTTGCTACATGTGTTTGATGTGCCTCAGAAGTTCTAGGTGATGAGCCTCATAGTGGAACCAATCAAGAGGACTGCAGCAGATCAGAAGAAGAGTTGCGGATATGCCCCTCAGATTCAGGAGCTCATCAACTCCAAGATGGGCACGGGCATATATCTATTGGATAAGGAACATTTGCCCATCCGTCCAGATTTTGAGGATAACCAAGTGGTCATGACTGAGAACGAGCCATCATCTGCCCAAGCATTTGCAAAGAAGGAGAAGGCGAGGAAGGAGAAAGCTGCCAAGATGCCTACTCAAGAGGAGGCATCTGAATACTTCTTGAAGACCAAACAAGAGCAGCTTGGTTACTTGATTGCATCCATGCTGAGGATTGAGAAAAGTCTGGCCACCCTCACTCAGAATCAGCAGAGCCTAGAGAGAATCATGGAACAGAAGTTCTATGACTTGGATGTCAAGGTAACGGAAGTTCAGTCTGTAGTGGAGCAGCTCCAGGAGGACATGCAGGAGAGGAGAGGCAGGACTACTACTCATGCCTTTTCCAGAGTGCCACGAGGCCCGAGGTCATCTGCCGTGCCAGTTGCTGACACAAGAGCCACCACTTCAGCACCAGCTACAGCCTCAGTTCCACCAGCTCCAGCATCTACTTCAGCTCCAACTCCAGCGACTACTTCAGCATCTACCGAAGCCTTCGTCCTTGGAGTGATCCGGACTCCACCACCACCTGAAGATCAAGCCTGAGCGTCGATCTAGTGCTATGCATTTTCTAGGAACTTTTTGGTAACTTGTTGCCAAAGGGGGAGAAGATGTACAGATCATAGGCTTCGAGAGAGAGAGAGTGTTGCTTTTCTCTCTTGCTTTATTTGGTGTTTTTTTTTCGAACACTTGTTTGCTTTTGTGTGCTTTTGAGATACTACGTCATTATTTGTGAGACATTGATGATCATGTGTTTGATCATAAGCTACACTTAATGTTTGCTTAATGCTATTATCTTATCTATCTTATGTGATCTTTCATTATTCTTGGTGATGAGTGCATGTATTTCATTCTTATCATTTTGAGCGCTCCACCAAGATGTATGTGACATGGAAGAGTAACCCATGACTCTAACTCTTTGTGCATTTGCAGTCCAAAGCAAATGTTAAATATGCACAAATTTAGGGGGAGCTCTTACTTATCACATACTTCTCAAAGCGACGATATATTTCATGATTATTATCTTTTGTCGAAGCTTTGATCTATATGTTGTCATCAATTACCAAAAAGGGGGAGATTGAAAGTGCAACTATCCCTAGGTGGTTTTGGTAATTCATAACAACATATAGCTCATTGAGCTAATGCTATTCCAAGATGATTATTTCAGGAAAGCTCAATGATTGGCATGGCATGGATGTGAAAGTGGAACCCTCAAAATGCTAAGGACAAAGGATTGGCTCAAGCTCAAAAGCTCAAGACTCTTCATTTTATATTTTAGTGATCCAAGATCACATTGAGTCTTTAGGAAAAGCCAATACTATTAAGGAGGGATGAGGTGTTGCTTAATGAGCCTCTTGTTTCATGTGCTTAGTGATATGCTCCAAAACCCTCAACTACTTTCCCATATCCACATATGACCTAAACCCTAAGCCAAACTCGGTCCTACCGATTCTTCCTATCCGGCGCCACCGAGTTTCACTTGTCATTAGCCACTGCCAAACCCTAGCAATTCGGTTCTACCGATAAGGATCTCGATCTCACCGAGATGGGGTTGCAAACTCTATGTTTCCCTTTCGTAACTTTTCGGTCCCACCGAAAGAGCGAATCGGTCCAACCGAGATTGCAATGTAAACTCAGTGTTTCCCCTTTGTAACTTTTCGGTCTCACCGAGTTCCACTCGGTCTCACCGAAAGAGCAAATCGGTCCCACCGAGTTTGCCTGACCAACTCTCTGGTTAGCTAATTACCAAATTCGGTCTCACCGAGTTTGTTTAATCGGTCTCACCGAGATTATGTTATGCCCAAACCCTAACCATATCGGTCCTACCGAGTTGCATGTCAGTCCCACCGAAAATCACTAACGGTCACTAGGTTTACATTTTCGGTCCGACCGAGTTTATTGATTCGGTCCCATCGAGATTGGAAAACTGTGTAACGGTTGGATTTTGTGTGGAGGCTATATATACCCCTCCACCTCCTTCTCATTCAGTGAGAGAGCCATCAGAACACACACATCATTCCAACTCATATGTTCTGAGAGAGAACCACCTACTCATGTGTTGAGACCAAGACATTCCATTCCTACCATATGAATCTTGATCTCTAGCCTTCCCAAGTTGCTTTCCACTCAAATCTTCTTTCCACCAAATCCAAATCCTATGAGAGAGAGTTGAGTGTTTGGGAGACTATAATTTGAAGCACAAGGGCAAGGAGTTCATTACCTACACACCATTTGTTACTTCTTGGAGAGTGGTGTCTCATAGATTGGCTAGGTGTCACTTGGGAGCCTCCGACAAGATTGTGGAGTTGAACCAAGGAGTTTGTAAGGGCAAGGAGATCGCCTACTTCGTGAAGATCTACCGCTAGTGAGGCAAGTCCTGTGTGGGCGTTGGCCATGGTGGGATAGACAAGGTTGCTTCTTCGTGGACCCTTTGTGGGTGGTTGCTTCTTCGTGGACCCTTCGTGGGTGGAGCCCTGTGTGGACTCGCGCAACCGTTGCCCTTGGGTGGAGCCCTGTGTGGACTCGTGCAACCGTTACCCTTCGTGGGTTGAAGTCTCCATCAACGTGGATGTAGGATATCACCACCTATCCGAACCACGGGAAAAACATCCGTGTCTCCAATAGCGTTTGAATTCTCCAAACCCTTCCCTTTACATTCTTGCAAGTTGCATGCTTTACTTTCCGCTGCCAATATACTCTTTGCATGCTTGCTTGAATTATGTGATGATTGCTTGACTTGTCCCAAAATAGCTAAAATCTGCCAAGAACTAAAATTGGGAAAAGGCTAAGTTTTTATTTGGTCAAGTAGTCTAATCACCCCCCCTCTAGACATACTTTCGATCCTACACTGCCAACGGAGACGAGAAGGTCATGGCGAACTGGTTCCCCATGGCGCTCAAGGACGGGGCCCGCACTTGGATCCTGAACCTGGCTCCAGGCACAATCTCCTCCTGGGACGAGATGCGCACCCGCTTCATCGCCAACTTCCAAGGCACTCGCGACCGGCCACCCGCCGTGAGCCACATGCGCCGCATCAAGCAACAGCCCGGGGAGACCCTGCAGAAGTACATCCAGCGCTTCAACAACGCACGCCTCAAGATTCCCAAGGTGACTGAGGAGGCCATCATCTCAGCCTTCTCCGACAGCGTGCGCGACGTCAAGATGAAGGAGGAGCTGGCGATGCATGAAGACTTGTGCACTTCCTTGGAGCTGTTCAACCTGGCAACCAAGTGCGCCTGGGCCAAGGAAGGGCGTCTCTCCCTCCTCGAGCTGCCTGCCGCAGACCCAGAAGAGAAGAAGCCCAAGGCCAAGGATGTGAAGCGCAAGGGGGCTGCCGTGCTGACGGCAGAACCAAACACCAAGCGGGCAGAGATCAGCCCAAACCTTCCAAGGGCAGCCGGTACTGTGTGTACCACGACCTCCACACCCACAACACCAATGAATGTCAAGAGCTCCGAGCCGTGCGAGAAGGAAGGATCGGCCGTCGCCCTGACCGCGGTGACCAGGGCTACGGTCGAGGAGGAGGAAGGAACGCAGGACGCTGGGAAGACCATGGCTCGCGCCAAGGGTGGCGCGAACAACCTCGCGAGGATTGCTGGCAAGACCCGCCTCGCGAGGGAGACTAGAGGGATCAACCTCGCGAGGATCACCCGCAAGGCAACGCAGGCCTCCCACCGCTGCTGCTGCAGCCAAGGAGAAACGAGGACCGTCACCAGGATGAGGGGGCTGGGGGCTTCCAGGAGCCACGCGCGATCGCCTGCATCCTGGGCGGGGCACAAGCCCCAACCTCTCAGCGCATCTTCAAGCAGTTCGCCCACGAAGTGAACGCAGTCCTCCCCAGGCTCGAAGCCACGCGCCCTCTCAGGTGGTCGGCATGCGCCATCACATTCAGCTCAACAGATCAGCTCAAGTGTGCGGCTACAGCCGGAGTCCTCCCGATGCTTTGTTCCCCAATCGTCAGCAACGTGGTGGTCACCAAGACCCTCATCGATGGCGGGGCAGGGCTCGACGTCCTGTCCGTGGAAACATTCAACAATCTCCAAGTGCCCTACAGCCAGCTTCAGCCAACCAAGCCTTTCTCCGGTATCACCGACGGCTCCACGGTCCCGATTGGGCAGGTCCGCCTCCCTGTCACCTTCGGGGCACGCGACAACTACCGCACCGAGCTCATCGACTTCGACGTCGCTCACATTCGCCTGCCGTACAATGCCATCCTTGGGTACCCAGCGCTGGCCAAGTTCATGGCCGTAACTCACCATGGCTACAACGTCCTCAAGATGCCAGGAAGCGGCGGAGTCATCACGGTGCCCTGTGAAGAGAAGGACACGGTGTGTTCCCTGGAACGAGCCTTTCAGGCCGCGTCACTGGAAGACCTGGATCGCGGAAGCAGGAGGCCTCCCGAGACCGCCCCTAAGAAGAAGAAGACATCGTCCGGCCCGACCACTCAGGAGGCAGGCCCCTCTGGGCCCGTGCCTGCCCAGGGGGAACCTCCTTCCATCGCATAGGAAAGCGCGCCCGGCGCCCTCCTCAAGCAGGGCTCGGGGGCTCTCCCCTGGAGGGCCACCGACCTAGCTAGGGTCACGAGGGAGGCGCTTGGGCACCACATCGAGGCGTGTTTCGAAGCACGTTTCCCTCAAGAAGGAGCAAGGCAAGGAGATCCTGACCCTCAGGAGTTCGTTAGCAAGGCCATTCAGGAGCTACATGAGTCAAGAGTCATGAAAGGCGGCCGCCGCCTACCAGTAGTGGCTCCCCATCCAGGCGAGGATGGTGGGCTGTGCGTCTGCATCGACATACCAGGGCTCAACCGAGTCGCCTCTCTGGAGTGCCTCTGGCCCTCGCGAGTGGGGCGCTGCGGAGGCCCACTCCATAGCTACGTTCGCATGCCTTACGGCTTGCTGAACGCGGCTGCCACGTACCAGCGCCTCATGAGGGGCATCACGGAGGCACGAGAGGCCAGGCGTTCCGTAGCTCTGGCGGGGATGGAGATGGTCCGCGAGGAGCCGCCAGCGCCTCCGGAGCTTCCCGAGGCCCCTGGGCCTGGGGGCTCGTGAGGATCGGCTCCCGCAGCCCACCGAGTCTGCTACACCAATGCTCCTTCGTCCTCAACGTCATCAGGTGACATCTTTCGAGTTTCATTTCCAGCTGGAAGCGCCCCCCCCAGGGCTGCATTATTCCTAGGCCGCGTGGGTCCGTCCCTGCGGCGTGTATCCCTTTTTTATTTCATGTTGTTAGCTTACCTTGTTGGGGGCGCCCCTCGGGCTGCATGATCCCCAAGTCGCTCGGGCCTAACCCAATGATGTCCGCCTTCCCAGCATCTATTTGAACGAATCCACTCCTTCGCGGCTAATGTGTTTTACCTAGTTGCCTGCTCAGCTGACGCCAACTAACGGAGCTGCTCCCAAACGGCACGACGCTTGCAAACGGGTCCGTCCCTGCAACACCGACAAACCTGGATGGCTGAGCTCTGGCCGCGGCAGCCCCGCATAGCGTCACCTCGTCAAGCCTTCAGTGCCTCACTACCCCTCAGAAGCAACCAACGGCTGACTGTCAATTGTCATGGCAACCCCTCGTTTTTTCTATGATGGGTCTACAGGATCTCTTAAAGGAGCTACGTCAGGCGAGACCCTTGCGGTGTCTCCTCCACTCTCGTCCGCATGAACCGCTTGCACGTTAAAGGGGGGTGCCTGAGCATCGCGACTCAGGGCTCCTACTGGCTCTCCAGCCCTCACCCTCTGGCCTTGTCCACGGCATCGCGACCTGGCATACCAGCGACGGCTGAGACTCGCTCGAGGGCCGGGACCCGAGGACGTAGAGTAGAAAGGGGAGCAAAGGCGAGAGGGGAGAGACACACAAGGACCTCGCCGGGCAACCTCACGCCTGCCGATGCACGGACCCGGCGACACACCAGAGAGCGGCCCCTGATTCTCGAGATAAGCCATCACCCGGAAGCGCCAACTACCGTGGCACCATCCCCGCACCTAATGCTGTCCCGTGTTAGCGACGCCGCTCTCCTTTCTCACCAAACGACGTCTCCTTGGGCGCCAAAGGGGACCTCCTGAGCATCGCGACTCAGGGGCTCTTACCGGACTCCAGGTCACTCACCTCCTGGCCTTGACCACGGCATCGCGACCTGGCATACCAGCGACGGCTGAAGCCGCCTTGGGACTGGGACCTGTCGGCGCAGAGCACCAAGTCCTCGTGAGGTTCGAAAGGGAGGACTGAGCTAAGACGGAATGAGAAACTCGCACAATTCTACGACAAGGGTTATATTAACAAAACAGGATCACAGGCACCTTACAAGCCCCCACGGGATGCGTTTTTGATTCCTTGCAGGGAACAGATCCTAAAGGGACACTAACTACGCGCTCCCCAGCAGAAGACGCCATCATCAACAGTAGGCCGTCAAGCACCGGCGCCAACCCCATCCAGATCAGAGTCGGCGGTGGCCTGACGAGCCCGCCTTGCTCCAGGAACGGAGCCGGCTCGGGGGCTCGTAGCTATCGTCGCTCATCTCCGGAGTCACGAAGAGCTCGCCGGAGTGGCTGGAACCTCCGACGCCTCCACCGCCTGAGGAGCCGCCAAGGGAGCGGTTGGCAGGCCCAGTCCTCGCCGCAGCAGGGCCCCGGCCACCTCTCCCGGGGCAGCACTCCAGCCGGCGCCCGCTAGCACCAAGGCCTCGACACCACCTGAAGGGCCCCCTCATCCGGGCCATGGGGGACGAGCCGTTTCTTCGGCGGGAGGGGGTCTGGTTCCTCTCAGGGAGCCTTTCCCTTCTCTGCCATCGAGAACCAGCGGATCGGAGCCATCGCAGCAAGACGGAGCAAGGATCGGGAAGAAGGAGAAGCAAGAAGGGATGGACTGGAAGGGCGCGCGCCGTTCCGTACTTATAGCCGGTGAAGGCCAACCGCCGCCCTCCACGATTGCAGGTAATCATGACCCACTTTGCATGCAGGGACTTGTCCAATCCGTGCAGTTGCCGAGGCGCCATGGGGAAGTGGAGACGCCCACGTCCAATCAACCACCACACGGCGCCCAAGGCCGCAGGCTGTTAGGGCCCGCGGTGCTTCGCTCTTGCCCTTCCGCCTCCCTGCACGGCCAAGTCCGGGCGCGCCTTGGGCCCGGGGGCTACTGTCGGCTTTCTGGGAACGGGGGTCCCCAGACTTGCCTGTCTGCGGCCTGCGGCATGGCTCAAAGGGGGGCCCAGCACGGCCCATCTTCACCAACACAAATCGAAGACCCTCGCGAGGGGCCAAGCCTCGCGGGGCGGACGACGCGGAGCTTCCTTAGGCATGGCCTCATCAGGCTGGCTCACGAGGAGGCGGAGAGATCAAGGCGGGGTACCTCACAAGGTGCCCGTGACGCAAGCCATGCGACCAAGGGCGCCAGGCGGGTGCCAGCCCACGCAGTCTCCTCCTTTCCTCTTTGGTGCAAAGGGGGCAAGCGCAGCCGCGGAGTACCGAGGCATCAGGCAAAGGTTGCAATTTCGGTGCAACAAGACCAAGACCGGAAGGACTGCCAGATGGAGGTATCGTGGAGCCCAAGACGGCATCACCACCAGAGCTTTGTGCAGGCGAAGACTACTTTTGTCAGGGTAGCTAGTACTAGCTGTCGCCCTTCAAATTAGCCTGCCATTGTTGGCTCCCTTCCCGCTCGATATTTGGGAAGAGGACCAGGGCCTCTATAAATAGGACCAGCCACCCACAGAGCAGAGGGGGTTTCTGGAGAGGAGGTTCTTTAGAGAGGGGTTCAATCAGAGAGAGAGAGAGAGAGAGAGAGAGAGAGAAGGGTGACTGAACTCCACCCATCAGTTCATCCCCCCAGCCAAGAATAGACCCTCGCGAGGCTGTTCTTCCTTGTATTGTTCATCATCATCAGCCCAAGAGGCAATCCACCACACCACACACTGGGGTAGTGTATTACACCACAACGGTGGCCCGAACCAGTATAAACCTCGTGTCCCTTGTGTTGTCCTTTCCATAGTTTAGATCTTAGCGAGGCGGAGGGGTGCAGGTAGGTAGGAAGCGAAATCTCCATGCGCACCCTAGTGTTCGAACCTCGAGGGTCTGCCGGAACCCGAAATCCGACAACGCCGTCCTCAAAATGTCAGCTTCGTTCGAGGGCCTCGAATTCAACCATGTGGTCCGAGAAAACAATCAAGCGGCGGATATCCTCGCCCGCATCGGCGCTAAGCGCGACCCTGTCCCACCTAATATATTCTTGGAAAGGCTGTTTAAGCCATCCGTGGTGTGGGAAGGGGAGACCAGCAAAAACAGTCCGGACCTGGCCACAACACCAGACCCTGAACACTCTGACGTAATCGGAGGCTCTTCCACCGAAATAACACCTCCGGCCCACGTGATTATGGCTGTCATCGCCCCATGGACAGAACCCTTCTTGGCTTACCTAACTAGGCAAGAACTCCCTGATGACCCAAATGAGGCACGTTGCATTGTGCGGCGGTCTAAAGCCTACAAGGTCCATGAGGGAGAGCTTTATAAGAAAAGCGCTACCGGAGTACTTCAAAGGTGCATCTCCGAAGAGGAAGGGCGGCGACTCTTGGCAGAAATTCATGCTGTACTTGGCGGCCACCACGCCGCAGCTCGGCCCCTTGTAAGCAAGGCCTTCCGTACAGGTTTTTACTGGCTGACGACTCGAGCAGACGCACAGGACCTCGTTCAACGTTGCGTCGGTTGCCAGCTTTTTGTAAACCAAAGCCATATGCCACCTACCGCTCTCCAAACAATCCCCATTACTTGGCCCTTTGCGGTCTGGGGGCTAGATATGATCGGACCCCTTAAAGGGGGAAGCCATAAGAAAAGATACCTATTGGTCATGGTGGACAAATTCACCAAATGGATAGAAGCCAAAGCAGTTAAAACGGTCGAGTCCGGACCAGTGATAGACTTCATATCCGGGGTCATACACCATTACGGCGTCCCCCACAAAATCATCACCGATAAAAACTCGAACTTTACAGCCGAGGATGTAAAAACTTGGTGCAGCAACGTGGGCATTAAGCTCGATTATGTCTCTGTCTATCACCTGCAAACTAACGGTCAAGTCGAGCGAGCAAATGGTCTTATCATGAGCGGCATTAAACCCAGATTAGTGCGATCCTTGAAGGAATCAGATACGCACTGGGTGGAGGAGCTCGACTCCATACTATGGGGGCTGCGGACCAAGCCAAATCGCACTACTGGATACACACCGTTCTTTATGGTGTACGGTGCAGAGGCGGTACTGCCCTGCGACATCATTCCTGACTCACCTCGAGTGCGCATGTACGAAGAGAAAGAAGCCGAGCTTGATCGGTAGGACAGTTTGGACGCCCTGGAGGAGGAGCATGACATGGCAAAAGCCCGCTCCACATTCTATCAGCAACAGCCTCGGCGGTATCAAAGCAGGGAAGTACGGGCCAAAACTTATAATGTTGGCGAACTCGTTCTACGCCTACCGGAGAAGAAAAAAAACAAGCTCAAGCCCAAATGGGAAGGTCCCTTCGTTATTGACAAAGTTCTGACCGGTGGAGCGTACCGTCTGCGGGCTGCATCGGACAATCGACGCGAGCCAAACCCATGGAACGCAGCCCGACTCCGAAGGTTCTACGCCTAGTGCCGGACTCTGTGTTTGTCTCCTTACCTCCGTCAATTTTTTATATATCCGTTATATGTCTTTTCTTTCTTTCTTTCTTCCCTTTTTCTTCACGACCTTAAAAGGTTAAAATGTGTCTTGACTACACAATCTTGACACGCTAGGCGTGCTCATTATACCTGGGGGCTTCTTATACAGAAGCTTAATATAACTATGTTCTGGGCTCTATGCCCCCCGCACATGTGTTACTTATCCACATGTACCTTTTATTCACCATTATATGCATTGATATGAGTTAAGTTTTGGCCAAGCTGGGTTGCCTGGCTCTTGTGTTTATGCCCTACGTTCCCGTTAATTCGGCTAGGGAATAAGGGGAGCACCTCTGCGATTGTTACTGCTGGGCCAGCCGAATGTGTACCTCAGACTGGGTGAAGCCGAAAGCTAGTGTTCTTAAGGGAATATTCGGTCGGTGAAGAAAAGATGACTTTTATTTATTGTAATACATGCCCCAGATGTTTATATCCTGCATCTCTTTTCACAGTTCGGACATGCACATTAATGCATGCGTACCCAGGGAAAGGAACCCTTAACAGAACTATTCTCCCTGGAAGATGTTTCTTACTATCCATGTAATATAACATAGCTAGTTGGGTACTTGTCTGTTCAAGCACTTATGACCCCTACGCCCGGTTTCCACGTGTACCCCGGTTTTTACATAACTGAGCAAGTATTCGGATACACTCCAGACTGTCGGGTCCGGAGGTCGAAGTGAAAAGGTCTGCCATGACCAATGATTTACAATCCGGCTAGGGACAATATATGTCACTTGAAGTACACAGTCACTTAGACTGACTAAATTCTTCTTCTATACCATCCAACAGGCTGTCTAGCCTAGAATCCTGTTGGGAATACTTTGCGACTAATTTCACCTGGTCATACACCAAACTGACGGGGATCTCTTTCCCATCAGACTCCGCAGGTCTGACCTCGGCCATGTAGTTCGGGTCAGCCTTGGTATATCGCGTCTTCACCATGGCCCAGGCTTCCCTTGCACCTTGTCGGCAGACTGATATCTTCCATAATCGGAAACACCACCGCGCTCCCTTGAGCATCTCTACAAGCTCCCCCATGCCTCCTGGCAGGGAGGCGTATGGCCACAAGGCTTGGGCAATGCCCTGCATCACCTGCCGAGCTTGTTCGTGCAGTTGTGAGAGCTCTGGCAGAAGATCACCCGCAGACCCGGGCATCTCCTCTGCGGGACGACCCGTCAGCATACCTACAGATATAACTTTGTTAGCCGGTTTCTTCGCCGAACTCTATAAAAGTTTGTTCAAGCACTTACTAAAAATGCCGCGTCGAAGCCTCTTATTCTCCTTTATGGAGTCAGCAAGCTGGGCTCGAACATCTTTCAGTTCAACGCCCAGTCGGGTATTGGCATCTTGGAGATCTTTTTCTCCCGCCTAACCTACGTAAGCACGCGCTCGCCAACCATTAGCTATCATTGAGCATGTTGCTCATCCCCTCGCACGACCTCCAGATTCACTCCGCGATCATCTGCAGAATCTATTGTTAGATTTGCATGCATGCCGAATACTAACTGGTACATGTCATTCTTTTAAATAGAAACAAGTGTTACCAGATGGGGCCTTCTCAGACTCCTTCATTGCGGCAACTGTGGCCCATAGCTGGGCTTTGCACTCCTCCAGCTCTTGAGACAACTGGGTATTCTTCTCCGTAAGAACCTATGGAAACAATGATACTTAAATCAGTTGCGCCAACTGTTTCAAGGCTCAGGGGCTACCGATATACATAATTATTAGATTTTCTTACCCGTATATCCTTTACATACTGGTCTGTGGCTCGGGCAAGACCATTTTCAGCAGCTCGGATGTACGCGTCTCCTGAGTTGAAGGCATCGAACGCCTCTTGAGAAAAACAAGCGTCGCGGAGTACGGCCCGGCGATGCCTGTGATTCATGGCACTCTCCACTTCGAAATTCGTAGCGGACAACCTATCCGCATCCTCTGTAGGAGGAACATCCGGTGTTGGCCCCACGTTAGCGTCTGCCTCTAAGTCCGGCTCTGGAGCCCGGCTGGTGGAGGCTTGGCCAGCAGGCTCTCCGGATATGGTCCGGCGAGCGTTTTTCTTGCCAGGAACCATGGACGTTATTATATTTTAAAAGACGACAACCACAGAGCGGGGTTCTTTTTCATACCTCTGTGACGGCGTCTCAGTCCTGACCGCCTTCCTTTTAAGCCTACCCGGCTTCGGTGCCCCTTATTGGTGAGTCACCGCGGGTTCGGCATGGCGTCCTGAGGGCCTTCCCTGTAAGACACCATATGTGTGCGGTAGGTGAAGTGCGAAAAAAGGGATCCTTGTCGGAAGTTGGGACTCCGGTTTTACTTACATGCGATGCAGGAAGTAGTCCAGGATAATCGGCTATGATGGCCACCAAGGCACCGTTGCAGCTTAACTGATAGAATGTCCTGTCGATGAGCTCCACAAATGTGTCCAGATCTTCTTCGAGTCCGGGATCGAGGGCCCGGTCAGGGTCCTCTGGTTGTGGAGACGGGCTATGGACCTCCCTCACAGCTTTTCACAGTTCCTGCTATGAAATAGCAAGGTAAATACTTATGACGAAGAATGCAGGAAGGTCTGGAGTAGAAAGTAGCAGCTCGCCCAGTTTGGGGGGTTGTACATCGAGAATCCATCCCGTGGCTTAATGCGGATGAACTCCTCTTCCTCTCCTTTATATAAATTGGACAGTATTTTCGCTAGAGCAGCGACGGAGTCCGGTCCCTTACGACCGCAGCGGGTGGCATCATCTTCTCCATTAAAGTGCCACATGGGTTGTCCCCGATATTGAAGTGGCTGCACCCCCCGCATTATACATATTGATATAACCTTGATTATTGTCAATCCTGATTTGGCCAGCATTTTTATTCGGCCCATCAGGTAAAGGACCTCTCTCTTATCTTCCTCCTGGGGGCTCCGAGGGCGCCAGCTGCGGTGTTTCTTCAAAGGGGCGTTATTGAACTCAGGAAGGCCCATCCGAATAGGATCCGGAAGGGGGGCGTCCTCCATATAAAACCACTCCGAAGGCTAGCCTTCGGATGTCTTCTTAGGAGTACCGGACATGTATCCGGTCCCGGCGATGCGCCATATCTCAGCTCCGCTGTAGGATCTAGAAGTAGATGTGTCTAGAGGGGGGTGATTAGACACTTAGTGCTAAAGTTGCAATTTTTTAATCTTTTTCGGTTTAAGTGGAGTTTAGGCACAAATTCAACATGCACAATACATATCAAGCAAGCATGCAAAGAGTATATGAGCAGCGGAATGTAAAGCATGCAACTTGCAAGAATGTAAAGGGAAGGGTTTGGAGATTTCAAACGCAATTGGAGACACGGATGTTTTTCCCGTGGTTTGGATAGGTGGTGCTATCCTACATCCACGTTGATGGAGACTTCAACCCACGAAGGGTAACGGTTGCGCGAGTCCACACAGGGCTCCAACCCAAGGGCAACGGTTGCGCGAGTCCACGAAGGGCTCCACCCACGAAGGGTCCACGAAGAAGCAACCACCCACAAAGGGTCCACGAAGAAGCAACCTTGTCTATCCCACCATGGCCATCGCCCACGAAGGACTTGCCTCACTAGCGGTAGATCTTCACGAAGTAGGCGATCTCCTTGCCCTTACAAACTCCTTGGTTCAACTCCACAATCTTGTCGGAGGCTCCCAAGTGACACCTAGCCAATCTAGGAGACACCACTCTCCAAGAAGTAACAAATGGTGTGTAGGTAATGAACTCCTTGCTCTTGTGCTTCAAATGATAGTCTCCCCAACACTCAACTCTCTCTCATAGGATTTGGATTTGGTGTAAAGAAGATTTGAGTGGAAAGCAATTTGGGAAGGCTAGAGATCAAGATTCATATGGTAGGAATGGAATGTCTTGATCTCAACACATGAGTAGGTGGTTCTCTCTCAGAACAAATGAGTTGGAATGATGTGTGTGTTCTGATGGCTCTCTCTTGGAATGAGAAAGAGGTGGAGGGGTATATATAGCCTCCACACAAAATCAAACCGTTACACAGTTTTCCAGTCTTGGTGGGACCGAATCATAAAACTCGGTCGGACCGAAAATGTAAACCTAGTGACCGTTAGAAATTTCGGTGGGACTGACATGCAACTCGGTAGGACCGATTCGGTTAGGGTTTGGGCATAACGTAATCTCGGTGAGACCGATTACACAAACTCGGTGAGACCGAGTTTGGTAATTAGCTAACCAGAGAGTTGGTCAGGCAAACTCGGTGGGACCGATTTGCTCTTTCGGTGGGACCGAGTGGAACTCGGTGAGACCGAAAAGTTACAAAGGGGAAACACTGAGTTTACATTGCAATCTCGGTGGGACCGATTGCATATTTCGGTGGAACCGAGAATATTACAATAGGTAACAGAGAGTTTGCAATCCCATCTCGGTGAGACCGAGATCCTTATCGGTAGAACCGAATTGCTAGGGTTTGGCAGTGGCTAATGACAAGTGAAACTCGGTGGCACCGGATAGGAAAAATCGGTAGGACCGAGTTTGGCTTAGGGTTTATGTCATATGTGGATATGGGAAAGTAGTTGAGGGTTTTGGAGCATATCACTAAGCACATGAAGCAAGAGGCTCATTAAGCAACACCTCATCCCTCCTTAATAGTATTGGCTTTTCCTATGGACTGAATGTGATCTTGGATCACTAAATTGTAAAAGTGAAGAGTCTTGAGATTGAAGCTTTAGCCAATCCTTTGTCCTTAGCATCTTGAAGGAGTTCCCACAACCTTTAGTCCATGCCACTCCATTGTTGAATTTATCTGAAACATGCTAGATAGAAGTGTTAGTCCAACAAGAGATATGTTGTCATCAATTATCAAAACCACCTAGGGAGCACTTGTGCTTTCAATCTCCCCCTTTTTGGTAATTCATGGCAACATACATCAAAGCTTTAGATAAAGATATAAAGAACAGCAAGTAAAGCTTTGGAAGAACATGTAGCAAGCATAAACTCCCCCTACATGTATGCACTCATGTAAATATGAAATATAGAGGCATGTGAGAGCATAATCATGACAGAGTGGGCAATGTGTTACATGTATCTTGGCCATATGCATCAGAGTAAAAGATTATTAAGGAAAATACCTTCATGCTCATGAGTCCTTCTTTCAAACAGTATGTACATAAGCAAGAACTCCTCATACTCATGATTTTGATGCATATACTTACCTTGTGGTCTCGAGTTGGCTTAGGATGGAATGAACCTGCAAACAAGGTTAGATAACACAGGTACGTCCACTAGCCAGAGCAAACAAAGAAACCACAAGAATGCCAAGATTGGGATGACATGTAGAGAATGATATCATTGGATTCAACATGTCCCCAAAAATAAAGATATGCAATGAATTTGGTTGATTTCTTTTCCCTTAGGTGTCTTGCTCCCCCTGAATCTTACATGGGATATTGGGAGAAGATAGGAAACAGAAAATCAGAGCTGAATAGAACTTAATTCAAATGAGTTCATATGAACATGTCTTTCCCCCAAAAAGACATGTGGCATCTCTCCTCTTGAACATCAAGCATCTGGGATCCTTGAGTATTTTTCTCTCCCTGGAGATCTCTCTCTCCCCCTTAACAACATCTATCTGGGATCCTTGAGACTTTCTCTCCCCCTTAATACTTTTTCTCTCTTGATGTGATCTCTTTTTCTTACAAGCTTTGATGTGATCTCTCTTTCCCCCTTTGACATCAATTTCCAAGAAGGTTTTTCCTGGAATCCGTCGAATAGGTTTGGTCCTTGAGATTCAGCACAAAGCAGAGGATAAAATTGTGATGCTTGTGGAGGACAAGATTCATTGAGTGGAGCTGGATCGTAAGAATTGTAGAATAAGTGGCAAACTGTTTTTCTGATTGCAAAGTCGGTGGCACCGAGTGGCACATTTCGGTGGTACCGAAAATATTCGGTTGGACCGAAATTTGCAAGTCGGTGAAACCGAGTTTACACAGAGAAAAACACTTGTCACCTCAGCTCACTAGTCAAGTAAGATTTCACAAAGATTTGCAATGAATTAGCTGAAGGATTTGCAAGGAATTAAATGCAGAAAATGTAGAACAAAAACAAACAGGAAAAAGTGAAAGTTTCTAGATGAAGTTTTTTTTGTTTGTTTGAGATAGAAGAAAACAAGTATGCAAGGAACAAATGCAATAACTCAGAAAAGGACACAAGAGAACTTCATCTAGAATTGGGCGGTGACATAGTCACCTATATTAGAGTATATTGACTTAGGAGTCAAGTGAGGACACTTGATCATAGGTCGTACTCATTGTTTAAGCTCAAAATGGGGTTACCATTTTTCGTTTAAGCATCTCGATGTATTCTCATCTTGTTGAGTTGCTTTGACTCATTTCTTGGAGTAAAGCTTCTCTAAGATGAAATAACATACCTAGGGTGGTGGTGTGGTTCTTGCTCATGTAGTTGAACTTGTGTGGATGCTCAAGGTTGATGTAGTTCATCAAGAGTTGGGAGCACCACTTGGAGTTTGAGTTCATCTACCTACATGGGTTAGTTCTTGCAAGGAAGAGCACTTATGTATCCAAAAATGACAATCATGAAGCTTAACATAGAATTTGTCAAAGGATATGTTTGAATGGTTTTGTGCTTCCTTGTCTTCAACCACTATTGTGTAGAGTCTTGGTGATGTAGAGATTGCTCAAGATATGAGTGAGTCGCAAACTCATAGAATTAGATTCAACCAAGCACCTACATGGGTTAGACAACATGCAAGGTGCAAATATATCCAAGACATAAGATAGTCATCATAAGAGATACATCATGGATTAGTCATAAGCTCATGTATTGCATGTATCCAATGGAGTATCTACTCCAAGTTCGAGGCATCAATGATGTTCAATTCTCCTCTCAACCTGCAAAACACTTTCTCATCAAGTGGTTTAGTGAATATATCCGCTATTTGCTTATCGGTGCGAACATGCTTAAGATTGATGTCACCCTTAGCAACATGATCTCGAATGAAATGATGACGAACTTCAATATGCTTAGTTCGAGAATGTTGTACAGGATTATAACCAATTTTGATAGCACTTTCATTGTCACAAAGCAGTGGAACATGTTTCACATAAATCCCATAATCTTTAAGAGTTTGGGTCATCCAAAGTAATTAAGCACAACATGATCCAGCAGCAATGTATTCCGCTTCGGCGGTGGATAAGGATACCGAGTTTTGTTTCTTGGAAGACCAAGACACAAGAGATCTACCAAGAAATTGACAAGTAACCAAAGTGGACTTTCTATCAACCTTGTCTCTGGCATAATCTGAGTCGGAATAGCCAACAAGATCAAAAGAAGACCTCTTAGGATACCAAATGCCAAAATTTGGTGTATGGATTAAATATCTCACTATCCTTTTCACAGCCTTAAGATGACAATCTTTAGGAGCAGCTTGATATCGAGCACACATGCACACACTTAGCATAATATCGGGACGTGAAGCACATAGGTATAACAATGAACCAATCATAGAGCGATAAACCTTTTGATCGACAGGTTCACCATCTTTGGTCAAATCATTATGTCCACTAGTAGGCATGGGTGTATACATACCTTTGCATTCTTGCATATTGAACTTCTTGAATAAGTCCTTGGTGTACTTTGTTTGAGAGACAAATGTACCTTCCTTAGTTTGCTTGATTTGCAATCCAAGAAAGAATTTGAGTTCACTCATCATAGACATCTCAAACTTCTCTGACATTAGCTTTCCAAACTTTTCACTAAAGAGAGGGTTAGTTGAACCAAATATGATGTCATCAACATAAATTTGGCAAACAAATAGTTCTCCATTAACCTTTTTAGTGAAAAGAGTAGAATCAATTTTACCAATTTCAAAACCACTTGTAGTAAGGAACTTGGTCAAGCATTTATACCATGCTCTAGGAGCTTGTTTAAGACCATAAAGAGCTTTGTGAAGTTTGTAAACATGATTAGGTTTCTTAGGATTGACAAAGCCAGGAGGTTGTTTGACATAAACTTCCTCCTCTATTTCTCCATTTAGAAAAGCACTTTTAATGTCCATTTGGTACAAGGTGATATTATGGTGATTAGCATAGGCAAGTAAGATGCGAATGGACTCAAGTCTAGCAACGGGAGCGTACGTCTCACCATAGTCCATACCTTCGACTTGTGTGTATCCTTGGGCGACGAGACGTGCTTTGTTGCGGACCACTTGTCCATCTTCATCTTGCTTGTTGCGAAACACCCATTTGGTACCAATGATGTTGTGGTTGTTGTCGGGCTTCTCAACCAATGTCCAAACTTGGTTCCTCTCAAAGTTATGTAGCTCTTCATGCATAGCGTTTATCCAATCCGGATCTTCCAATGCTTATTCAACCTTCATTGGTTCAATGCTAGAGATGAATGAATAGTTTTCACAAAAGTTAGCTAAACGAGTTTTTGAGCGAGTGATTCTCCCGGTTTGTATATCATTGAGGATTTGCTCGACGGGATGATCTTTGGCAATTCTTGCTCGAACTCGTGAGAGCTTTTGCTTGGGTCTTTGTTGAGCATCTTCTTCATCTTGTTCTTCTTCTTGACCTTCTTCATTGTTGACGTCGTCGTTCTCTTGTCGTGGTGGAGAAGGAGGTTTTTGATGTTCATCTTGACGTACTTCCTTGTTTTCTTCATCTTGGTGTGGCCCACTTGTGGATGCTTCCGTGTCGATTCTTGGTTCACCTTGTCGTGAAGTAGAAGCTTCCACTTGGACGGATGAAGTACTCTCCTTCACCTCCGTTGGACGAATTTTGCCAATGGACAAATCTTGAATTGCTTCTGAAGGGTCTTTGTCTCCTACATCAATTGGCAATTGCTCTACTTGCGAGCCATTAGATTCATCAAACTTCACGTCTACCGTCTCTTCAACCTTTCGGGTGAAATTGTTGTAGACACGGTAAGTGTGAGAGTTTGAGCCATAACCAAGTAGAAAACCTTCATGAGATTTAGGAGAAAACTTTGAACGACGATGCTTATCAGAATGTAGCACTTTGAGCCGAATACTCGAAAGTATCCAACTTGAGGCTTGTTACCGGTGAGGAGCTCGTATGCCGTCTTGCCGAGTAGCTTGTGAAGATATAGGCGATTTGTTGCGTGACAAGCTGTCTCAACCGCTTCTGCCCAAAAGTGCTTTGGCGTCTTGTATTCATCAAGCATTGTCCTTGACATTTCGATGAGCGTCCGGTTCTTCCTCTCAACAACTCCTTTTTGTTGAGGTGTGTATGTAGCCGAGAACTCGTGTGAAATCCCTTCTTCATCAAGAAAGGTGTCCACATTTGCGTTCTTGAACTTTGTTCCGTTGTCACTCCGAACCTTCTTGATCTTCACATCAAACTGATTTTGAGCTTTCCTGGCGAAGTTTCTGAAGATCTTCTGGACCTGCGATTTGTCATTGAGGAAAAACACCCACGTAAATCTTGAAAAATCATCAACTATAACTAGACCAAAGGAATTTCCACCGAGACTTTTGTAGGCATTGGGACCAAAAAGATCCATGTGAAGCAGCTCGAGTGGCCTCCTTGTGGTCATAATGTTCTTCACAAGATGTCCTCCTCCAACCTGTTTACCTGCTTGACAAGCACTGCAAAGTCTATCCTTATCAAATATGACATCGTTAACTCCAAGGATATGATTTCCTTTAATAAGCTTGTCAAGGTTTCTCATGCCAACGTGACCTAGTCGTCTATGCCACAACCAACCTTTTGAGGATTTAACAACAAAGCAAGTTTTAGGTTGTGCCTTTTTAGAGAAATTGACGATGTAAAGATCACCTCTACGCATACCCGTAAAGACCATTTTATGATTGTCTCGATGAAATACTTGGCAATCTACCTCAGTAAATAGGACATTCAAACCGAAATCAGCAAGTCTAGATACAGAAAGTAAGTTATAGCCAAGAGATTCAATGAGCATGACATTTTGAATGGAGCTATCATGTGAGATGGCCACCTTACCAAGGCCAACCACTTTACCCTTTGAGTTATCACCAAAGGTGACATATTTTCGAGGGCCGTTGTTTTCAGCAAGCTCACGGAACATCTCCTCATCTCCGGTCATGTGATCAGTGCATCCACTATCAAGAACCCATTCCTTCCTCCTAATTCATATCCCCGAAGATTTGCCATAAGACCAAAATGTCTCATTGCATTATCAAGATCAGAGTCACTATCATCATCATCATCATCACAATATTCAGGTTCGTCATGATTTTGTGACTCATCATTTCCTAGAGAGGGAAATTCATTAGATAAATGATCAAAGTGATTACTTTTATGAATTCTCATAGCTTTGAGTATGATATCATTAATGATTCCAACATCTCCTTTAGCATGCTTAAGATTGGCAAGTTCAAGAAGACATTTACCAAAACTAGGATCACTAGAGTTCATCTTACTCAAGGCAATAGTTTTATGGAGAATTTCATTCAAGGTTTTTAAGGAATGATTGGGAAACTGTTCCTCAAGAAATTTCCATATAGTATAGGCGCAATTTTGAGTAGGCAAACTAGCAATCAAATCTTTGGGCAATCCTCTAATAATGAGCTCAATAGTTCTAAGATTGCGAATTATGTCAATATCTTCATCTAGGGTAGGATGCAAGGGATCAATATGGGGTGCACAAGGACTAGCAATATAGTTGTTCAAATGATATTGATTGAAGATTACAAGCATCTCATTTTCCCACTCATGAAAATACTTTCCATCAAAAATGGGCACTCTATGTCTAAGACTCCCTAGAGTAGATACATCCATCTTCCTCCAATGGTGATTAAACCAAGGCAATGGAGACCAAAGCTCTGATACCACTTGTAGGATCTAGAAGTAGATGTGTCTAGAGGGGGGTGATTAGACACTTAGTGCTAAAGTTGCAATTTTTTAATCTTTTTTGGTTTAAGTGGAGTTTAGGCACAAATTCAACATGCACAATACATATCAAGCAAGCATGCAAAGAGTATATGAGCAGCGGAATGTAAAGCATGCAACTTGCAAGAATGTAAAGGGAAGGGTTTGGAGATTTCAAACGCAATTGGAGACACGGATGTTTTTCCCGTGGTTCGGATAGGTGGTGCTATCCTACATCCACGTTGATGGAGACTTCAACCCACAAAGGGTAATGGTTGCGCGAGTCCACACAGGGCTCCACCCAAGGGCAATGGTTGCGCGAGTCCACGAAGGGCTCCACCCACGAAGGGTCCACGAAGAAGCAACCACCCACAAAGGGTCCACGAAGTAGCAACCTTGTCTATCCCACCATGGCCATCGCCCACGAAGGACTTGCCTCACTAGCGGTAGATCTTCACGAAGTAGGCGATCTCCTTGCCCTTACAAAATCCTTGGTTCAACTCCACAATCTTGTCGGAGGCTCCCAAGTGACACCTAGCCAATCTAGGAGACACCACTCTCCAAGAAGTAACAAATGGTGTGTAGGTAATGAACTCCTTGCTCTTGTGCTTCAAATGATAGTCTCCCCAACACTCAACTCTCTCTCATAGGATTTGGATTTGGTGGAAAGAAGATTTGAGTGGAAAGCAACTTGGGAAGGCTAGAGATCAAGATTCATATGATAGGAATGGAATTTCTTGATCTCAACACATGAGTAGGTGGTTCTCTCTCAGAACAAATGAGTTGGAATGATGTGTGTGTTCTGATGGCTCTCTCTTGGAATGAGAAAGAGGTGGAGGGGTATATATAGCCTCCACACAAAATCCAACCGTTACACAGTTTTCCAATCTCGGTGGGACCGAATCATAAAACTCGGTCGGACCGAAAATGTAAACCTAGTGACCGTTAGAAATTTCGGTGGGACTGACATGCAACTCGGTAGGACCGATTCGGTTAGGGTTTGGGCATAACGTAATCTCGGTGAGACCGATTACACAAACTCGGTGAGACCGAGTTTGGTAATTAGCTAACCAGAGAGTTGGTCAGGCAAACTCGGTGGGACCGATTTGCTCTTTCGGTGGGACCGAGTGGAACTCGGTGAGACCGAAAAGTTACAAAGGGGAAACACTGAGTTTACATTGCAATCTCGGTGGGACCGATTGCATATCTCGGTGGAACCGAGAATATTACAATAGGTAACAGAGAGTTTGCAATCCCATCTCGGTGAGACCGAGATCCTTATCGGTAGAACCGAATTGCTAGGGTTTGGCAGTGGCTAATGACAAGTGAAACTCGGTGGCACCGGATAGGAAAAATCGGTAGGACCGAGTTTGGCTTAGGGTTTAGGTCATATGTGGATATGGGAAAGTAGTTGAGGGTTTTGGAGCATATCACTAAGCACATGAAGCAAGAGGCTCATTAAGCAACACCTCATCCCTCCTTAATAGTATTGGCTTTTCCTATGGACTCAATGTGATCTTGGATCACTAAAATATAAAAGTTAAGAGTCTTGAGCTTGAAGCTTTAGCCAATCCTTTGTCCTTAGCATCTTGAAGGAGTTCCCACAACCTTTAGTCCATGCCACTCCATTGTTGAACTTATCTGAAACATGCTAGATAGAAGTGTTAGTCCAACAAGAGATATGTTGTCATCAATTATCAAAACCACCTAGGGAGCACTTGTGCTTTCATCCGCCCACTTGATATATTGACCCCTCCTGTGTACAGGGTACGAGTCAGAATAGCCTCTTCCATAGCTCGAAATGAGCTTCACAGCCCAAAAACAGCTCACAAAGGGCGACGTAGCCAGCGATGTGTAATATGGAGGCGGGAGTAAAGTTATGCAGCTGGAGGCCGTAGAACTCCAGGAGCCCGCGGAGGAACGGATGGATTGGAAATCCAAGCCCCCTTAATAAGTAAGGGACAAGGCATACCCGCTCCCCCATGGATGGGTTGAGAAAGCTCTCCGCTTGCTCCCCGCCGTTGCAAGTGGCATGTCCGGCTTGTACGGGGACCATATACGCTGGAGGGAGAAACCCCTGGGTCTGTAACTCTACTAATTGGCTGTGGGGGATGGAACACTTCTTCCAATTGCTTGGCTTAGGGCTACGGGAGCGAGAGGAGGAGCTGCGATGGCCTGCCATGATGGGACGGACTTTTCCAGGCGTGCTCCGATGGATACTCGTTGTGGGAGGATGGTTTGATCTGGATCTGAGGATCCCCGTCTCTTTAAATAGACGATTTACTCACATGGTTAGGGTGGCAAGTGTAAAAATGCCCCGACTTCTCGCATTCGCTCAACACGTGGAGGATAGCCATTACTAGGCGCAGAAGCCAAGGAGTGCAACATTCATGGGAAGCCGAACACTACTCGATAGGTATTCGGAGGAGGAACCCGCCTTGCAATACCGAAGACAATTTGCGCGCTGGACTCATCGTCATTGAAGCCTGGTTTAGGGGCTACTGAAGGTGTCCTGGATTAGGGGGCCCTCGGACTTCCGGAGTATGTACTTTGGCCGGACTGTTGGACTATGAAGATACAAGATTGAAGACTTCGTCCCGTGTCCGGGTGGGACTCTACTTTGCGTGGAAGGCAAGCTTGGAAATTCGGATATGTAGATCTCCTCCCTTGTAACCGACTCTGTGTAACCCTAGCCCCCTCCGATGTCTATATAAACCGGAGGGTTTAGTCCGTAGGACAAGAAAAATCATAATCATAGGCTAGCTTCTAGGGTTTAGCCTCTACGATCTCGTGGTAGATCAACTCTTGTAATACTCATATCATCAAGATCAATCAAGCAGGACGTAGGGTTTTACCTCCATCAAGAGGGCTCGAACCTGGGTAAACATCATGTCCCCTGCCTCCTGTTACCATCCGCCTTAGACGCACAGTTCGGGACCCCCTACCCGAGATCCGCCGGTTTTGACACCGACATTGGTGCTTTCATTGAGAGTTCCACTGTGTCGTCACCATAAGGCTTGATGGCTCCTTCGATCATCACTAGCGATGCGGTCCAGGGTGAGGCTTTCCTCCCCGGACAGATTTCATATTCGGCGGCTTTGCACTGCGGGCCAATTCGCTTGGCCATCTGGAGCAGATTGAGAGCTACGCCCCTGGCCATCAGGTTAGATTTGGAAACTAGAACTACACGACCGACATCCGCGGAGACTTGATCTTCGACGGATTCGAGCCCAGGTTGGACGCGCCGTACAGTCTTGACGAGCATGACGTAACTCTACTGTCGGACAGTGTTCGGGATATCACATCCGCATCTACTCCGTCCATCAATGCGGAGCAAGTTGTGCCATCCGAGAGCGGAGGGATGGACCCTGCCATGGAGGCCGCACTCTCAGCGGCGATAGAGCCGGATACTGACTTCACCCCTTACGAGAGCCGTGTCGCCAAACCACTGGATTCATCTCCGGCCACGGACTCTGAGCCGCTCATATCCGTGCCCGTCGAGTCCGACTGGGTGCCGATCAGAGTTCACCTCCGCGGACATCTTTGAGCACTCACTCTTGTAATACTCATATCATCAAGATCAATCAAGAAGGAAGTAGGGCATTACCTCCATCGAGAGGGCCCGAACCTGGGTAAACATTGTGTCCCCTGCCTCCTGTTACCATCCGCCTTAGACGCACAGTTCAGGACCCCCTACCCGAGATCTGCCGGTTTTGACACCGACAGACGCTTCTTGCCACTGACCATTGGCTTTTCATCACCGCTGCTGTCATCGTCCTCCTCCTCCTCGTTCGACCATTCCGCCTCATTATCATCGTCGTCCTCTTCTTTGTCCTTCGACGGCTCCTCATCCGTCTGGTTGTCGTCTGATGACTGATACGTCTCCAACGTATCTATAATTTTTGATTGTTCCATCCTATTATATTATCTGTTTTGGGTGTTTAATGGGCTTTAATATACCTTTTTATATTATTTTGGGACTAACCTACTAACCAAAGGCCCAGCGCAAATTGTTGTTTTTTGCCTATTTCAGTGTTTCGCAGAAAAGGAATATCAAACGAAATAAAACCTTCGGGAGAGTTATTTTTGGAACAAACATGATCCATGAGACTTGGAGTGGACGTCAAGAAAGAAGCGAGGAGGCCACAAGGCAGGAGGGCGTGCCCCAGGGGCGTGCCCCCCACCCTCGTGGCCCCCTCACAGCTCCACCGACCCACTCCTTCCTCCTATATATACCCATATACCCTGAAAACATCCAAGAGCACCACGAAACCCTATTTCCATCGCCGCAACCTTCTGTAGCCGTGAGATCCCATCTTGGGGCCTTTTTTAGTGCTCCGCCGGAGGGGGAATCAATCACGGAGGGCTTCTACATCAACACCATAGCCTCTCCGATGATGTGTGAGTAGTTTACCACAGACCTTAGGGTCCATAGTTATTAGCTAGATGGCTTCTTCTCTCTCTCTTTTGATCTCAATACAAAGTTCTCCTCGATTCTCTTGGAGATCTATTCGATGTAATTCTTTTTGCAGTGTGTTTGTCGAGATCCGATGAATTGTGAGTTTATGATCAAGATTATCTATGAACAATATTTGATTCTTCTCTGAATTCTTTTATGTATAATTTAATATCTTTGCAAGTCTCTTCGAATTATCAGTTTGGGTTGGCCTACCAGATTGATCTTTCTTGCAATGGGAGAAGTGCTTAGCTTTGGGTTCAATCTTGCAGTGTCCTTTCCCAGTGACAGCAGGGGCAGCAAGGCACGTATTGTATTGTTGCCATCGAGGATAAAAAGATGGGGTTTATATCATATTGCTTGAGTTTATCCCTCTACATCATGTCATCATGCCTAATGCGTTACTCTGTTCTTATGAACTTAATACTCTAGATGGATGCTGGATAGCGGTCGATGTGTGGAGTAATAGTAGTAGATGCAGAATCATTTCGGTCTACTTGTCGTGGGCGTGATGCCTATATACATGATCATGCCTAGATATTCTCATAACTATGCGCTTTTCTATCAATTGCTCGACAATAATTTGTTCACCCACCGTAGAATTTGCTATCTTGAGAGAAGCCACTAGTAAAACCTATGGCCCCCGGGTCTATCTTCCATCATATTATTTTCCTATCAATTTGCTATTTCTCTCATTGTTTATGTTGCAATCTTTATTTTCCAATCTATACAATAAAAATACCAAAAATATTTATCTTCTTATCTCTATCCGATCTCACTTTCGTAAGTGCATGTGAAGGGATTGACAACCCCTTTATCGCGTTGGTTGCGAGGTTCTTGTTTGTTTGTGCAGGTACTAGGGACTTGCGTGTTACCTCCTACTGGATTGATACCTTGGTTCTCAAAAACTGAGGGAAATACTTATGCTACTTTGCTGCATCACCCTTTCCTCTTCAAGGGAAAACCAACGCATGCTCAAGAGGTAGCAAGAAGGATTTCTGGCGCCGTTACCGGGGAGGTTGCACCAAGTCAAGTCAAGATTTGATCTCCCGTCAACAAGCCATTTCGGGCACCGTTGCCAGGGAGATATACGCACAAGTCAAGACATACCAAGTACCCATCACAAATTATTATCCCTCGCATTACATTATTTGTCATTTGCCTCTCATTTTCCTGTCCCCCACTTCACCTTTGCCTTTTCTTTGCCCCTCTTCCGTTTGATCTTTTGTTTGCTTGTGTTACCATGTACCTTCTTTTTGCTTGCATCTTCGCTTGCTAAAAGTTTATGGATCCTCATCCACTTGCTAATCTCTTTAAGAGATCCAATTATGATGAACCTATTGCTAGTGAGTTGAGTGCACTAGATTATCTTTATGAGGTCTTGCTTGAAATTCATGAATCTGAAAAGTGTGATGAATTACTTTATGAAGCAATTCATGATTGATATTTGAATAAAAATCATGATTGCAATGATGTTATTATAAATTCTATGAATGTCAATTGTGCTGATAATATGCAAAACCCTAAGCTTGGGGATGCTAGTTTTGCTATGTCCACTACTTGTTGCAATGATCATGATTGGGGTGATTCTTCTTATGATCTTGAAAATTTATTTAATCCCCATAATGAATATAAGATTGACATTAATGTTTGCAATATTCAAAGTGGGTTTGGAAGAGTGTCTGTCGGTGTCAAAACCGGCGGATCTCGGGTAGGGGGTCCCGAACTGTGCGTCTAAGGAGGATGGTAACAGGAGGCAGGGGACATGATGTTTGCCCAGGTTTGGGCCCTCTTGATGGAGGTAATACCCTACGTCCTTCTTGATTGTTCTTGATGATATGAGTATTACAAGAGTTGATCTACCACGAGATCAAAGAGGCTAAACCCTAGAAGCTAGCCTATGGTATGATTGTCTGTTTTTCCTACGGACTAAACCCTCCGGTTTATATAGACACCGGAGGGGGCTAGGGTTACACAAGGTCGGTTACAGAGGAGGAGATATACATATCCATATTGCCTAGATTGCCTTCCATGCCAAGTCGAGTCCCATCCGGACGCGGTACGAAGTCTTCAGTCTCGTATCTTCATAGTCCAACAGTCCGGCCAAAGGATATAGTCCGGCTGTCCGGAGACCCCCTAATCCAGGACTCCCTCAGTAGCCCCTGAACCAGGCTTCAATGACGATGAGTCCGGCACGCAGTGTTGTCTTCGGCATTGCAAGGTGGGTTCCTCCTCCGAATACATCATGGAAGAGTTTGAAATGCAAGGATAGTGTACGACCCTGCAAAATAAGTTCCACATTCCACCATAGAGAGAACAATATTTCCAAAAATCTAATCTGCTGACATGTTTTGACAGCATGACATCACACCATGGCCCGGTTATTATTCCAACAGCTTTTCTCAACCAGCTCTGCACATATCGCGAGGCGGTTTTCTTGACACGTCTTGTCAAAGCAGAGATTGCGTTCCCCTTATCACGGGATTCTCATCAATACGGACGTGGGTAACCCAACCGCGCCATCAATTACGGCGCCTAGGGAATAAGTGGTTTTGCCAGGCAAGTGGGGAGACACAACGCCTCTTCCGCCCTTATAAAGGGGCAAAGATTTACCTTTTTCACTCACGCCTTCTTCCTTCTCGCTTACCCATTCCCTCACACTCAAGCTCTAGCGCATAAGCTCGCGTTCTTCTTCTCAAACCACTCCAAGCATGTCCAGAGCATGAGGCAAGTGGATGGTTTCCTCCATCACGGAGGAGAACATCAAAAAGTTACGGGAAGCCGGATACCTGGCTGCGGATATCGCGCATCGGCTGCCAAATGCGGGGCAGATTGTCCCAACGCCCGAACCCCATGAGAGGGTAGTTTTTCTTACCCATTTTGTTCGCGGATTGGGATTTCCTCTCCACCTATTTGTCCGCGGGCTCATGTTCTTCTATGGGCTGTATTTTCATGATCTGCCCCCCAACTTCATCCTCAACATCTCGGCGTTTATCGTCGTGTGCGAGGCCTTCCTCCGCATCAGGCCCCACTTCGGCCTATGTATGAAAACCTTCAATGTCAAACCGAAGGTGGTGGGCGGCCAGCAAGCAGAGTGCGGAGGCGCCATGGTGGGCAAGATGCCTAATATCACCTGGCTCGAGGGCTCCTATGTGGATACCATAAAGGGGTGGCAATCGGGGTGGTTCTACATCACCGAGCCGCGCGACCCCAACAGGGTGGCAGCCCCCAAATTTTGATCCAGAATCCCCACGCGGCTCACCTCCTGGAAAAAGAAGGGCATGTCCTGGGGTTCTTCGGTAGAGCTGACCGGACTCCAGACCTGCATCCAGAACATGATGAACAAGAAAATCAAACTTGTCAACGTGGTCCAGGTTATGCTCTTCCGCCGGATCCTTCTGTGTCAACGACGGGTATTTGTTTTGTGGGAGTTTGACTCGGCCAAGCACCAGACACTGCAAGAGCTCTACGACACGATGCACGAGGACGTCTGGAGGGTGCTATTCAAGAGCGCCGAGATTCCTTCCTCCCTCACCGAGGACCGTGGACTCCGCGCAAAGCGCCGCGCCCATCCGGTAGGCTTTTATATCTATCAGGGTATTTATTTGCCCCGGTTTAGTTATGTGCTGGATCTAAGCTTCCATGCCATTAACAGGATTGGATAGAGACAACAGAGCAGCTTGATTGTCCAGCCCCCTGCCCAAAGATCCTGCAGACGCTCTTCTAACGAAGATGCTGACTCCGGCACCTTACGAGGTGCCGGCAAAGAAGGCCAAGAAGAAGGCCACGGGGACCCGAAAGGGTCTCCGGCGCAAGGTTATATCAGACTCATCGTCCGATGACTCCGACGCGCACTCCTCCCACGGAAACAAGGAGGAGGACAAAAGTTCTCCCCCCCCCCAGCCGGGGAGACAAGAAAAGGAAGGCCGACCCATCCGGGGAGGCCGAAGGGTCCAAGAAGGGAAAGACCCTCCCTCCAGACTGTGCCACGACGGCCGTAGACAGCAGCGATGAGTGGCTACCCAGGGACAAGCCCCTGGCGAAGTCGTAAGTGTCTGGACACCATAGTACTTCATGGTATGTTTTATTGTACTGCCTTTCCTCATGCTGAACATGATTGTGCAGTCTGTCCCGAGCTCATCTCGACGTACCCTCGTCGAGCGGCTCTTTGGACTCGTCGGATATGAACAACGGTTCTCCTCCGACTGCTTCCACCCCTCGCCCTACGGACAACGCCGAGGTGTTGTCTCAAAAGGCACCAAGCCAAGGGGAGGTGGTCCTGGGGGCGCCTCGCGGCGACTTCCCAGACCCTGGGTACCAAGGGAGCGAGGCTCCTACGGGCTTCGAGTTCGGGCCCCAGCCGGACACTGCGCCGGAACCTTCGATGGTTCTGGACTCCGGCAGGCGGTCCCCCATTAAGGGGGGCCGACCATCTGTGCCGGTGTCCTCTGTCCAACCAGATGCACCGGACAACCTGCTGGAAGCACTTCATAGCGCTTCCATCGAAGAAGAGCACCACACTATCATGAGTGCGGTGGTCGAGAAGGTTCAGTCCGCCAAAAACGGACTGACCGAAGCTTGCGCCAGCCTCCTAACAGGCTTTGAGGTAAGCATTCGAAATATAAGAAAATATTACCGCATAGATAGTAGCCCCTGATGCTCTATTCGGCGTTCGCGAAGAAAATATGAATAGAGTATCAAATGATAACTCAGGAGTCTAATTAGAGTATGTCTATGTGTATGTCCAGGCTTCACTGCTGGCCGCTGCCGCACGTACTGCAGAGGTCTCTGCGCTATAGCAGGACCTGAAGCGGTCCGAGGACGAGCTCAGCTTACCAAGAGGCAACTCGAAGAGAGCAAAGGTAAGATATACCCCTATCTATATAGTTAAAAAGAAATTCGGGTGTGAAGTAATAGGATCATCATGAATTTGTCCGGGGCCACGACCGAGGTGGAGACCCTGAGGAAGGCATTGTCCGAGGCCGAAGACAAAGCGGCCAAAGAACGCATTGAACGGGAGAAGCAAGAAGCCCGAGTAGGCGAGGTGCAGCAAGAGCTCGAGGCTCTCGCCAAAAAGCACGAGTCCTTGGAGCTTGACTCTAAGACGCGAGAGTCCGAGCTCGCACAAGCGCTTGAAAGCATTCGGAGCGCCAAGGCCGAAGCCCACAAGGCCCTCCAGGAGATTGACATGGTGAAGAAAATAGCAGCGGGTAAGGCATTCGTTATGCAAAGCAAGCACGTGAAGGAGACTTTCCTTTTTCTTACCCGAGTTCGGAGCTCTCCAGGAGCGTTTGCAGATCTTCCCCGCAGTGTACTGGATGCCGTGGAGTTTTACTGGGCTGAGGAGGGAAGCTCAATTGAGAAGTTGTTCTGGTCTCAGTATACTGGGACCGAACACCCCGTGCCCTTGAGCGACCAGCTGAAGCAGTTGGTCGAGCTTCACAAGGCGGCCGAACAGGCCACGAAGGGCCTTATAGTCCGGATGTGGCCTGGCGAGCCCCTGTCCGGCAGCTACTTCGGTCTGGCGAGGTGACTTGTGGAAGCCTGCCCATGGCTTGAAGTCATCAAGCGGTCCGTCTGCATCGAGGGTGCACGCATAGCTTTTGCGCAGGCAAAGGTGCACTGGGCGAAGTTGGACGCCATGAAGCTGGTGAAGGAGGGGCCGCCGGAGGGCAAGGAGCATCGCTGCCCCGAGAATTACTATGAGAGTGTCCTGAAGGGTTCCCGCTTAGTGGCAGATGAGTGTGCCAAGGATGTAATTTTTGAATGAACATGCTCATGTGATCCTGTAATATGAAACGAGTTCGTTTATAAAATCTGAGAGTTGGCCAGTCGTCGGCTTCTACCCCCATGTCACTAGTACTGGGGTGTTTGGGGTAAATCTGAACACTCTTTACCCCAATTTTGGGTCCTTCAAGGGAGGTGTTCAGCGCAATGAACCAGGCAATCGAACTATAATTCTTTATCACTCTCACTTAGCCATAGAAGTCTATGATTTTAAATTTTTGGCGAAGCCCCTGGTATTCGGAGGGCCGAATTTGGGGCGCTATACACGCCTAAGCCGGACAAGGCCGACTCATTGCCCGAAGCGGAAAAAGACTTTAATGACTTGAGACCTCTCGAACAGCGACCAGTCTCTCTCCTTATCATGACAGTCAGTTTTTGGCTTTCTCTACTGAGATGCTCATCCGGAAGAACCGAGACACAATTGCAGTAGTTCTCCCACCGCTACCTTAGCCGATATAGCGGAACGTAAGGTACCAAAGCATGGGAGCCGGGCGACCCAACATTTGACCAAAGACATGATTTGGAGTTGATGCATATAATGCTATAAGTTCGGGGTGCCGCACTGTCGAAAGTGTTCGGACTTCTTGCGCCGTATTATGGGGTAAACGAGAACCCCTGGGGAACTGACCGTACCCGAACGTGCGGGTGCGGATTGTCGTAAATGGACATATAAGAGAAAGAGAAAAACTTAAATAATGCAATGACAGATTAATGATATGCATTGTTATTTGAATAATACGTCGAGGCGTACTGGTACAAGTAGTGCAATAGGCATAAAGTAGGACAATTTGAAATGTCCTATCCCAGGGCAAGCTACACATAAATAGTGAAAACGGGTATATCAAGTATTACTAGAGACCACTTGTCAGTTCCCATGTTCATCTTAGCTTCTTGCTGCCTTGGTTGTTGCTTCCGGAATGTGTCCGGCAATCGTACTACCGGAGAGGACTTCCAAAGAGTTAGGCCCTATCGGTTCCCGTGTTCAACTTAGCTTCTTGCCACTTTGGTTGTTGCTTCCGGAATGTGTCCGGCAATCGTACTGCCGGAGAGGGCTTCCAAAGAGTTAGGCCCTGAAAGAGGAAAGGAATGTCAAAGGTATACAACCCCTAGTGTGGTTAAGCCACAATGCGGGGCGTGTCCTGATTGTGCCCCCGCCTATGTCCATGGTATTTTCAATGCGTAGTTATGTACGCGCGGCACGGATTTCGTCGCTTCACTGGGACTGGGACGGGGGCCGAATTGCTAGGCGAGCTCTGATCGTGCCAGGCGATCCTGTTGTAGCTTGTTTCGGACTCGCTTGAAGGTGTCCAGGGGCTGTGACGCCGAATGAGTGGTCTGCCTGAACAGGCTGCTTTGTGCTTCTGCTGCAAGGGCCGCAGTGTGCTTTTCCGTATGAAGCGAGCGTTCTGTGTTTCCATTTACTGTTATGACCCCGCAAGGTCCTGGCATCTTGAGCTTGAGGTATGTGTAATGCGGCACTGCATTGAATTTTGCAAATGTTGTCCGTCCGAGCAGTGCATGATAGCCACTGCGAAACGGGACGATGTCGAAGACTAACTCTTCACTTCAGAAGTTATCCGGTGATCCGAAGACCACTTCCAGTGTGATTGAGCCTGTGCAATGGGCCTCTACACCTGGGATGACACCTTTAAAGGTGGTTTTGCTGGGTTTGATCCTCGAGGGATCGATACCCATTTTTCGCACTGTATCCTGATAAAGCAGGTTCAGGCTCCTGCCACCGTCCAGAGGACTCGAGTGAGGTGAAATCCGTCAATGATGGGGTCTAGGACCAGTGCGGCGGATCCGCCATGACGGATGCTAGTGGGGTGGTCCCTGCGATCGAAGGTGAACGGACAAGCAGACCATGGGTTGAACTTCGGGGTGACGGGCTCCATCGCATAGACGTCCCTCAGTGCACGCTTCCGCTCCCTCTTGGGAATGTGGGTTGCGTATATCATGTTCACCATCTTCACTTATGGGGGAAACCCCTTCTTTCCTCCTGCGTTCGGTGGCCGTGGCTCCTCCTCGTCATCGCTATGCAGCCCCTTGTCCTTGTTCTCGGCATTTAACTTGCCGGCCTGCTTGAACACCCAGCATTCTCTGTTGGTGTGATTGGCTGGCTTGTCAGGGGTGCCATAGATTTGACACGAGCGATCCAGTATGCGATCCAGACTGGACGGAGCCGGAGTATTTCTTTTAAATGGATTTTTCCACTGACCGGATCTAGGGCCTCTGAATCCGGCATTGACTGCCGTATCTTCGGTGTTATCGCCGTTATTGCGGTGCTTTGGTCTATTATGATGCTGCCTACCATTAGCATCTTTGGTATCCGAAGTATCCGAATTCCTTGATGTGTTGTTGCTGTGAGCTAGCCAGCTGTCCTCGCCCGCGCAAAAGCGGCTCCTGAGTGTCGTGAGGGCTGCCATAGATTTCGGCTTCTCCTGGCCGAGGTGGCGGGCGAGCCACTCATCGCGGATGTTATGCTTGAATGCCGCTAGGGCCTCTGCATCCGGACAGTCTACAATTTGATTTTTCTTAGTTAGGAACCGTGTCCAGAATTGTCTGGCCGATTCCCCTGGCTGCTGGGTTATGTGGCTCAAGTCATCAACATCCGGTGGCCGCACATAAGTGCCCTGGAAGTTGTCAAGAAATGCGTCTTCCAGATCCTCCCAACTGCCGACGGAATCTGCTGGCAAGCTTTTCAGCCAGTGCCGAGCTGGTCCTTTGAGTTTTAGTGGGAGGTACTTGATGGCATGTAGATCATCACTGCGAGCCATGTGGATGTGAAGGAGGAAATCTTCAATCCATACAGCGGGTTCTGTTGCGCCATCGTATGATTCGATATTTACGGGTTTGAAACCCTCCGGGAATTCATGATTCATAACTTCATCAGTGAAGCATAGGGGGTGTGCGGCACCTCGGTGCTGGGCTATATCCCGACGTAGTTCGTATGAGTCTTGTCTGCTTTATTCGGCCCGGCCGGATTTACTCTTGGTGTATCCGATGCGACGATCATCGTCCCGTGTGGGCGCACATGCCCGTGTCCCGTATATTGACCTTGCGATTTTTTGCCTTACTGTCCAAGATGTCTCGCATGTCCTCTGTGTTGAACAGGGCCTTAGTATTTTTGACTGAGTGGCGACGGGGTGCGGTCTGAACTTTAGGCTCAAACACCTCTTTGGCTCGGCCGCGTAGTGGCTGGTCAGCCGCATCGTACACTGGTGAATGAGGTTTCAATTCTTCCTCCTCGAGGTGAGGTAGCAACCTGCATTCTGGGTAACTTTTGGACGGGTGCTCGAGTTCATGCTCCTCGGCCGCAAGGACTTCGGTCCACCTGTCTGCAAGCAAGTCTTGATCGGCTTGAAGCTGTTACTGTTTTTTCTTCAGGCTATTTGCCGTGGCCATAAGCCGGCGCTTGAAGCGCTCTTGCTCGACGGGGTCCTCAAGCACGATAAACTTGTCGTCGCCGAGGCTCGCCTCGTCTTCGGAGAGAGGCATGTAATTGTCCTCCTCCGGTTCTCCGTCTGCTGTCTGCTCTGGAGGGCTAGCTTGTTCGTCCTCTAGCTCTATACCGTGCTGGAGGGGATTGTTGTTGTCTTCGGCGCTATCCGGAGTGTTATTATCTCCTGTGCCAGTATCACTGCTCTTGCTGTGGCGGGACTTAGAGCAGCGCCGCTGACGTTGGCGCTTGGGTTGCTTCTTGGAGGGGTCATCCTCTGCTGTCTCGTCGCCATTGCCTTCTTTGGGGGTGTCCACCATGTATATATCATATGATGAGGTGGCGATCCAGCGCCCTGAGGGCGGTGGTTCCTGTTCGTCTCCGGCTTCGTCGTCCATACCGTCGAAGTCTTCGAAGTCGAAGTCGAGCATGTCGGTTAAGTCGTCGACAGTGGCTACTAAGTGGGTGGTGGGTGGGCAGCGAATTTCTTCGTCGTCCGCATCCCATTCTAGCCGGACATAGTTCGGCCAAGGTTCTCCTGACAGGGAGAGAGACCTTAATGAATTTAGCACATCTCCGAAAGGTGAGTGCTAAAAGATATCCGCGGAGGTGAACTCCATGATCGGCGCCCAGTCGAACTCGACGGGCACGGATGTGAGCAGCTCGGAGTCCGTGGCCGGAGATGAATCCAGTGGTTCGGCGACACGGCTCTCGTAAGGGGTGAAGTCAGTATCTGGATCTATCGCCACTAAGAGTGCGGCCTCCATGGAGGGGTCTATCCATCCGCTCTCGGATGACGCGATTTGCTCTGGATTAAAGCCCGGAGTAGCTGCAGATGAGATCTCCCGAACACTGTCCGATGGCAGAGTTACGTCTTGCTCGTCGCGACTATGCGGCGCGTCCGGCATGGGCTCGAATCCGTCGAAGATCAAGTTTCCGCGGACGTTGGCCATGTAGTTCAAGTTTCCAAATCTGACCTGATGGCCAGGGGTGTAGCTTTCGATCTGCTCTAGATGGCCAAGCGAATTGGCCCGCAGTGCGAAGCCGCCGAATACGAAGATCTGTCCGGGGAGGAAAGCCTCACCCTGGACCGCATCGCTAGCGATGATCGAAGGAACCATCAAGCCTTATGGTGATGACACAGTGGAACTCTCAATGAAAGCACCAATCACTACAAAAAATACACTTCCGTGATGATACGTGTTTGTCACAGTAGGTCGCTTTTTTTGTCATGCATGTACATGCATGACAAATTTATGACAGAATCAAGATAGTCATACCTGTGCTGTCGTAGAAGTGTTCCATGACATTACCAAAATTATCATCACGAAAGTGTCCACTTCCTTGACGATAAATCGCACGTCACAGAAGTGCTTTCATCAAGGGTGACCGACACATGGCATCCACCGTAACGGAACGCCGTTAAGCTATCGGGTCGGGTTTTGGATCCGATAACCCGTTAACAGTCCCGACCAATGGGGATTTTCCACGTGTAAAATCATCATTGGCTGGAGGAAACACGTGTCGGCGCATCGTTGGGACAGATGTCAACCACTCATTGGACGGAAGGCGCCTATGATATGTTGGCACGTGGCACGGCCCAATAGAGGCCCATTCCTGTGAAAAGGCCGACCCGTTTGACTTGGTCAAAAGGTGGTGGGCCGGCCCATGGAAATCCTGTTAATGGCCTATTCACATATAGCCCATTTACAGCCCACTAACCCAAGGACCGTTACGCCCTATCCGAATTAGGCCCAGTAGCATCATTTGGGCCATCCAATATGATTCCAACCCGTTTTCACTTCTAGCCCATGTATGGCCCATGACGTCTTCGGCCCATATGAGGCCCTATGTAACTCTTGGCCTATTAACGGCCCGTGGTGAAACTGGCCCGTAATGAATAGTGTATCACTTTACACCCATTAACGGCCCGTGGTGAAACTGGCCCGTAATGAACAGTGTATCACTTCATACCCATTAACGACCCGTTATTCTGTTGGGCCGTTTCCAGCCCATGTTATCTTTCGGCCTTCTCAGAGCCCATTTATTCTTGGGCTCATTTCCAGCATTCGTTTACTTACGGCCCGTTACTGTCATTTTCTGCTTGTGGGCCAAATTCAGCCCGTGGTTACAGTCGGCCCGTTTGTGGTCCGTTAATATGTTGGGCCGTTTTCGCAGTGTCATCAAATACGGCCTATTTAACGATGGCCCGTTACAGTCGGCCCATGAACGGACGATTCCAACTCTAGCCCGTTTATGACCATAATGCGGCCTGTTATTGGCCCATCTTTGGCCAATCGATCATATGGCCCGTATAAGGCCCATTGACGATATGGCCCGTAGAAGGCCCATTGTTTCTACGACCCGTAGAAGGCCTACTGTTTCTACAGCCCATAGAAGGCCACTGTTTCTACGGCCCGTAGGAGGCCCAGTATCACTACAGTAAATATTAGCCCATGGTTATTGTGGCCTAGTTTTAGAAAATAGGTTATTGCAGCCACTAGTTAACCGCGGAAAAAGAACTGCAATGACTACAAGCAAACAAATAAATAAGACAACAAGGAAATAAATAAGCAAGCAACTAATGCTAGGCTATCACGACTATTACACACATTACATCCATTGGGCATCAAAGTTCACCACCAGTGCAAATATAGGGAACAAAGTAGCATATCATATACACTGGCCGTCAAAATTGGCCACCAGTGCAAATAAACGCGGCAGCAAAACAAGAGCATAACTGAAACAACTTCAGAAGAGCTCAAGAAACGTTATCCTGGGTATCCACCATGCTGGCAATAAGCTTAGCAAGCTGATTAGCTTTGTCCTGTTTGGCGCTAAAATCCTCCAATGCTTGCTGTTGCACCAGAAAGTATGCATCTGAATGCTCCAGGGACTTCCACAGTCCTTCCGCTTCTTGTTGCAGCACAGCTGATCGATGTCTTTCAGCTTGTAGTTGAGACTCAAGAAACCGAACTGATTCAGACAGTGAGTTTGAATAGCTTGTGCAAGCGGTAGTGGTCAGTAACTCTAACACTAAACCAAGTCAGGATGTGTCACTATCCTGAACCTTATCTGCATTACTTCCTTTACCGTTGCTTAATAAGACACTCTTCCCCAATATTCTGTCAGCATTCTAAAACAAGAAACAAGCAGACACATAACAAGTTTAGCATGTACTAGTATATGAAACTCATTTCGGTGAACCAGTTCATTAGTAAGGTGGACAGGATTAAACTACCAAGTCTTCTATTGCCAAGTACTAGTACATAATAAAAGCATCAAACAAACATATATCTATGTCCTATGGTAGCAATGGAAGCTTAAATTAGAATAGTTGTTCTTCAGGTTTAGGCACTTGTTCTACATGAACAGAGTACAGTAAGACGCAAGAATATAATACTTAAAAATACAAAATGAGCTCATAGACCTTACCACATTCTTGGTTCGGGACCAGTACAGAACAAGGCATTCCTAGTCATCGTCCAGTAAATGTGTCTCAGGAGAACGTAAGGGAATTTGATGAGTTTCTTTGCCGGTGAAGTACGTTTTCTTCAGGTAATTCCGACACTGCCACCAAGCATTCTTGAAGATAGCAGAGGTATTAGCACAAGTTACCTCATCCTGAGTTTCCAAATCGGTCCTTCTCTATAGAGAAAAATGGGAAATTTTGTTGTATTATAACCATCATGGAGGTAGGATGTACGGGACGAAGCAAAGTAATTGCCATGAATAACATTAATTACACATAACTCCTGGACAAACACCTGCAACTGGCATTTTCCTTCATCTTCAGTATAATATTTCCAAGATGGGAAGATACGCACATACGATTTAACAACATCAAATGCGATAGATGCTAAACTATGACTAGCTGGTTGTGCTTCCTCCACAGGAATAGGCATACTAACTGGTGGAGTTGGGGTTCGCCGTGATAGTACTGGCCCTATGGGCACTGGAGCTGCCTTACTAACTACTCTTGTTTGGGAGCTCTGTGGTGGAGATGGTGCTGTGTCAACAGGAACTGGGTTACTATCGGCTGGGGTTAGATTGGGTGAAGGTGGTTCTCTGTCCATCGTAGTAGGGGTACAATCTGCGAGAGTTTGGGTTATGTGTGGTAGGGCTGGTTCTTGTGCATGTACAACCGGGGTGCTACCTCCACCAAGAGGTAGCACTGTTTTATTTGAAGACCGTGTTTTTAGTCCGCTAGATACTGGCATCACCCGCTCCAATTCAAATGGCTGATAAACAGGAAACATAGTTGAATGTACAAACATTGTATGAGAGACAGATGCAATAGATAGTGTGGAAAAAGAGGGCATGAAATAGTTGACATGTATATTGTTTAACTAAAATGGATAGCATGACATAATTTCATATATATGATGTCTATCTAAACTGGATAGCATAGCATAACATAATTCAAAGGTATGATGAATAACTAAACAGGATCGCATGAGATAATTCACCTTCATGTTATCTAAGTAATCAGGATCGCATCATTTAATTCACATATGTGATTTATATGCTAAATAGAGGGCATTCGGTATGATGTCTGAACTAAGAACATGGTGTTGAATATTGTGTATATGATGTCTAAACTATGCAATGCATGACACCGTATGCATGATATGAGCAGTATAACCGTGCCAAGTTAGAGCATACACCTCAGTGGGGGAATAGGACTAGTCATCTGTCTCTGAATCCATCTCTGAGGAGCTATCGGGACCCAAGAAGAGATCTGCTTCGACAGGTAGCAGTGTCTGCTCTGAAGGCCTTGTTTTCACTCCAGATTTTTCCATCTCCCACCCAAATGGCTGATTCACAGGAAGAGTAGTTTAATGTACAAACATTGTCGACAAATGGAAATGTAATGAAGAAAAGGATGGGCAAGATATCATTCAAATATATGATGCCTGGTTAAACAGGATGGCATTGCACATTTCACATATATTATGGCTGGCTAAAAGACATGAGACTGCATAATTCCCATATAAGATATGGAAACTAAATAGGTGGCATTATAGAACATGTCTAAACTAAGCAGATGACATATATTATGTCAGAAGTACGCACTGCAAGGCAACATATGCATGATATGACTAACATCATCATGCCAAGGTAGAGCAAACACCTTGGGGGGTAAATAGGAGTGGTCGGCGGCGTCTGAATCCGCCTCAGAATAGATATCTTCCTCTAGATTACAATATGGAGAGGGGTGGGGAGGGTTTGCCATTGAACCCACCATGGAGCGATGTCTGCATGACATTGTATTGCCGTGCAAAACTCTTCTCTTTTTCTCTACATGTTCAGCATGACTGTGTACAATATCTGACATGCATACGAAAAAATATGGTGAGATTATGTAAGGAGAGCATGCAGAAATTTAGAGTGATGGTAACAACCAGTGGATTGATGTTTTTCCGTTGAACCAAAATAGCCCTAATGGATCGACGTGAATGTATAGTAATAAGTGATGCAACAAGTGTACAACCTCTTTGCCGTAGCCGTGTCGACCTCAGCATCATTGGGTTGGTCGCTGAAGCAGTTGAGGCAGAGGTGGCTGTCAGAGGTGTGGAGGAAGATCTGAGGAATCTGTAGACGGGGTCCAGGGCACTTCTCTGTTGTGACGGATCGTTCTGTCGTTGGAGCAGCTCCAGTGAGCCGTAAGACGTCAAGGCTAAAGCAGCACAAGACAGACATCGTCAATCTCAAGTGGGATTCTAATAGCATCTCCAATAGATGATGTAAAATGGATGTAAAATTAACATCACCAAAAACCACCTGACTACAACACATGATGTAAAAACTGTTGACTCTGAACTTAACTGTCGAAACTGAAATTTACTGTGGAATCTGAATGCTACTGTCGAAACTGAACGCAATGGTAGCAGAGAGGCACTTGACATGTAGTTTAGGGAGGGTCTGCAGTTCATCTTCAACCTGCACCCCCCTGAGCCGCCAGCCACCACCGGCCGAACCGCCGGCCCCAGCGCCGCCTCGCCTCCCCAAAACAACTCGCCACCGCCGCCCCGGCCAGCCCTCTAGGCCCCCCGCCCCCATCGTGAACCCTAAGATAGATAGTGGGGTACCTCTCCGGCGAGCCCCCGTCCCCGCTGCGGGTGGTTCTTCCTTAACTCCGGCGAGCCCCCCCAACCCCTGAAAATCGACTGACCCAAAAGTCGATTCAGTTGACTGAAGTGTGGCTTAATCGGAGTAGAGCAGCAACACGAGCAAGGGGGAGAGCAGCAGCAGCAGCAGCAGCTGGGCGAGCGAGCGATCGAGTGAGAGCCGGAGCAGCAGCAGCAGATCCGGCTGGTATGGACGCCGCCACCGAAGGGGCCTCGCACTGGGGGAGAGCCGCCGTGGAGATGTCGCCCGCGGCGCCGGCTTCAAGGTAGCCGCTCCATGGGGGTGCGGAATGGAGCACCGTCGGCGCCGGAAGGTCGAGTTAAGGAGAAGGTGCGATGTGATGAGTGTACAACCTCTTTGGTGGCGCCGAGTAGGCCTCGGCTTCGTCCGAGGAGTCGGTGTGGATGCTGCGGTTCCGGTGGAGCAGGTTAAGGCGGCGTTGTGGGGATGGAGCAGCTGCGATAGACGAGGTGATCATCGGAGGAGCTCCTTGGAGGTGGAGGACGGGGCGGCTGAACCGGTGGGACGGCGAGATGGACGACGGATCCTCATCCGGGGAGGTGGACGAGGGACGTCGAGCTGTTGCACTGGACGACGTCGTCGAGGAAGAGGCTCCGGCGGGGCAGCGGTGACGTGGTGGACAGAGGAGGGTGGGGTTTCACGGCTGGAGCGGGGAGGTTATGGTGGCCTGGGATTTCGAATGGCGAAAAGGGGGCGATGGGAGGTGGTGAAGCATGACTTAGGAACGCGCTTGTCCTTAATGTACGGTGTGTTACAAAAGTACCCCCCACCGATTTGAACTGGCGGCCCTTTCGGCTCAGGGTTAGAAGGGGGATTTCGCGTGTCGGGATTTGGCAGCTGGAGGGAGTTTTCGCGCGCGTTGTAATTTCGGGATAGCAAGGTGCGGGTTGTGAAGGCGCCAGTTTTGGGAGCACGATATCTGAATTTTCGGGATATAACAAGACGCGGGTTGAATTTTAGGGACAAGCCTAACGTGTAGTAATATTGTACTTGTACGTACCAAATCAATTCGCACTACCCTCAACCAAAAAGAAAACGAAAAAAATAAAACTATTCACACCACACAAAGAGAGAGTCTTGCCCCGTTTTACTATACAAATGCTATTCAAAGCTACTCCCTCCTTCCATCTATATAGGGCCTAATGCGTTTTTCGATGCTAACTTTGACCGAATATTAGAGCAATGATATATGACATGCTTACACAAAGCACACTGTTAAATTCGTCTGTGAAAGGTTCTTTCAATGATATAATTTTCACATTGTGCATGTCATGTACTATTAATCTTGTCAATAGTCAAAGGCGGTCTTAAAAATCTCATTACGCCCTATATAGATGGAAGGAGGGAGTATGAATCCATGTTATGTCCGATTAAATTTTTTCGCTTGCTGTATAATGCATGTAACCTACTCATACCAACATTTTAGTGCATTCCAAATGTCTATACTACTGCTGCAATTCGAACTAAATTTGAATTCGTTTATCTATTTCAATAAGAATCTACAATCATGATTGTTGCCAACTTCAACCATCATAGTTTCCTTGCTATCCGCCAGATATAAATCAGACGGCCTATAACGCAGGATGGCAGGCACACCATCATCAACAATTCCGTTTTTTATAAGAGTAGAGATAAAACATATTAAATGTAGTATACCATGTTCATAACCACACCATGTGTATCACCATTATATATATTCACACATCTGTCGGTTTGAGACACAATGATAAATTCTTCAAATATCCGAATTCGCTTTTTATAATGAAGTATATATGATCTCTATTCATCTTTTACACCCACACAACCCTCTTATCTTTGTAGCTAGCGCTAACTTTCTCTTGTGCATGCACACGCCCACATCCCTCTCACCCTCCCTCAGCATTCTCTAGCTCCATCAAGCAAATTCGTCTTTTCGCTTTAGGTCGTTCACCCATGGTGTGTGTAGGCCCCCCAGCTCCTTCTTTACGGCACACATCGATCGATATGCCTCTCTAGCCAGGTGTGCCTTGCAGCAAAGACAAGCTTCCCCTCTTCTCTTGTCACCATCCATGCCTCACTCCCACCACTCTTTTCATCGTTCTCGTACTCGCACACTCCTCCCCCTCGATATAGTATGCCTCTCGTACCACCTCCTACATGCATCCCTCTCTCTCTATCCTTCTCCTCATGCCTCATTTGCTTCTAACACACGCATGCATGTATACCGATTGATCTCCCAACATATACCTAGATCGACTTTAACTGCCCCCCCATCGATCGACATACCTCACAAGTTATGTCTCTCCTTTCTCTTACAAAGGGCGATTGATCTTCCTATGTAGTTACGTCTGCTTACCACAGCCACATGCCCCCCCTCATCATTCGTGCATGCCTCCTGACCCGTCTCTCACACGCACGTGCATAGACAACAAGCTGCCATCTCCTCTCTTATTGATATTGTAGGCGTGCCCTCCGTTTGTCTAGCAAGCCTATCCCACCAACTGTTAGAAGCAACTCCACTACCACCCCCTCCAACACTCTAGCTCTGTCTCTCTCCCAACCTTATTCATCTCCTGCACATATGCATGGATGTCGATCGATCTCCCTTAATACATGAGGCAGATCGATCTCCTTAATACATGAGGTAGGCCTCTGTCCTCCTCCACACATATACCAGCCATTGTACCTCTATAGTTAATTGGGCCTCCCTCTTCCCCCACCACACACCGATAGTCGAGCGCTACAGGTAGGTATCCATGCCACATAGACAAACTGCACATGTCCCATCTCATGTTCCAGTAGGCCAACCACTCTATATCTTTAACATGGGCACACACAAATTTGATGGCACTCTTTATCGATCACGCGCGCGCACACACACACATCATCCCTCTCTTTGATTCTATGGACACCTCATGCCGATGATACCTCCACTCTCTTCTCGTGGATCGCCCCCTATATATATGTTATATCCAGGACTCTATTTCACACAGATTGCATATGTTAAATTTTTTGATTGACCCCCCCCCCCCCACAAAAAAAACTCTCAAGAACCCACACACTATATCTCTCTAGGTTTGTATCTCTCTCACACAACCCCACGCAGGTGGTGTACGTATACAAGAAGAGAATAGGTGCACCGTGCACGTACTCACGCTTCGTGCCCAGCCACACCCGCGCGGGTACATAGTGGAGCTCATTTCTTTACGAAATGGCAGCCCACGTGCTAATTTGAACGCATGTAGCGGTTGTTTACCTAGGGAGGTCATGTACCACGCGTGCACGAAACAAAGTTCGACTTGACACGTTGCCGCGTTATTTTTAAATAAAGTTATAGCGCTTAATGGCACGTACACAAAATATAAAACAATTTTTATGGAGGAAAAGGTAGTCCGCTCTTCAAAGTATCTCACACAAGGCTCCGGTGGCCTCACTCTCTCTCACCGTTGGTCACTGATCCGGTCGCATCCCATCCGCCGGGGGAAAGGGAGTGCGGTAGCGTCTCTCTCTCACCATTGGTCACTGATCCGGCCGCATCCCGTCCGCCGGGGGAAAGGGAGTGCGGTGGCCTCTCTCTCTCTCACCGTTGGTCACTGATCCGGCCGCATCCCATCCGCCGGGAGAAAGGGAGTGTGGTGGCCTCTCTCTCTCTCTCTCACCATAGGTCACTGATCTGGCCGCATCCCGTCTGCCGGGGGAAAGGGAGGAAGTGCATTGTTTCTCCGTTCGACGGCGCCGAGGCAGCACGTCCCGCTCTGCGGTACACGCCGTTCTCTCTGACCAAGCTCCGGCGCGGCAGGGCCTACGCCACCTGCTCGCAGATGCCGCCCGCTGCCGCTCACCTAGTTACATCCCGACGACCTCCAGGTATCCCCTCTGGCCTTGCTCCACTTCCCGTTTTCCCACGTCGCTGCATGTGGATCTTCCATAGTTCTTTGCCCAAAACATCGCTCGTTCGGCATACTTTCCATATTGCATTCTCGTCCTCACACCGTTTTAGAAAAACACAATTGTGTTGTTATCGTCCCTTAGGACAAGGAATATGCTTCTTTTTTGTTGTCGCATGTGTCATCAACTGTTATTGGCCAGTAATTGTTTCCTTTCTACCTCTTTTTTGCAAACAAGGCTATCCATTTCACGTCGTTGCTATTGCGACCTTTTGGTGAACTGCACAAATCACTTTTTTCTTAAGAGTGTTTTGTGCAGTTGTACTAAAATGTCACATGGGCAACGTCTCTACATTTCAGTGCGACTGCGCAAAGGGAGATTGGTTTTGCTCTATCCTCCTCATCCAACTCCGAGCCTAATCTTCTCCAACTAGTTAGTCTTAAGAGAGACTGCAAAGGTGACCGGCTTCTATTTGTGTGTTTATTGTTTCATCAACAATCCTCTATTATCGTAATCACACTTGATATCTTTGGAACAGGGACGCTCAGCTCTATTTTAGTGGAACTGCACAAAATGATCGGAATGTTGCATGCTCCAGACATCTACTTTTTTCCCAACATGCCTTGTTGATTTAGACAGAGCTGGGGGGACATTGCTGCCAATGAAAGCATGGATCAATTTTAATTTAACACTGATGTGATGTAATTATTATCTCTAATCTGCTAATAATTGACATGCATTAGCAAGGAAGTTAGTTTTTTATTGTTTTCGAAAGAGCATCGATGGCAAGACACACGAAACAAAAGCTAAAAGCTCACACCATTGTACAATTTCATGTCGCTGGAAAATTATTTGTATAGTACGCCAATTATGTAAACAAATGATGGAAGCTTGATAGCATTGCCAGAAGCCTCTTCATCATCCGGTTCCATGTGCCATGCACAAAATTATACTCCTTCGTTCCTAAATATTTGTCTTTTTTACAAATTTCAAACGGGCATATTTTAGAGTGTAGATTCACTCATTTTGCTTCGTATGTGTACTCCCTCCGTTCCTAAATATTCTATTCGTCTTAACAGAGATTTCAACAAGTGACTACATACGGAGAAAAATGAGTGAATCTACACTCTAAAATATGTCTATATACATCCGTATGTGCCAGTCCATTTGAGCTCTCTAAAAAGACAAATATTTGAGAGAGAGAGAGTAGTCACTCATTGAAATCTCTAGAAAGACAAATACTCCGGAGTATATTTAAGAACCGAGGGGGTAGTGCACAACCGCATGGGAGACTCAGCCCGGTCGTTGTGCCGCATTAATAGTGAGTAATGAGCAGTCAAATCATAAGCCCCACCTTTCCCACTGTAAGTTGCTCTGAAGAAGCAACCATCAATACGCTCTTCTTTGAATTCGCTCATACTACTCCATCCGTCACTGTTTATACAACGTGCTTCAGAAAAAAGAAAAAAATCTGTGGGACCAAGGCGACTAGCGATCAGCCTGAAAATAGCATTGGTAGTTATAGCACAGCGTCTATTACTAGAGGGAATAATGCGTACACACATGCATGCAGTGCTTCCACCCCGGGTACACACATGCATGCACTCCGTAGTAGTACAGTACATGGAGAGAAAATTGTGGACTTGATTGCGGTTACCACGCCCTAATTAATAGAGCATTATACCAAATGTGTCTAAAGTCTCTCTTGTGGTGGAAATGCATTGAGAGAAGTGCATCAAAATGAAGCGCGCCCTATAAATTGTGACGGAGGGTGGAGTAGTATGAAGGTGCAAAACCAAGTACGTGTACTACTGCGCTTGGCTCTTCGCCCCTTCGTGAAGTCGAACAATGATGGTACTCCGCATGTTGGGTACTACAGTGTATGCCTCTGACAATCTGACACCAAATGGACTGATGCATGTCCACTGAGGGTAGGTTGCATTAGTCAAAAGGCATAAGAGAGCTTCACCTTGTCCTGCAAGCTTCTCCTCATTCTGCGAGTTGACGGGACACACCAAAAAGTAGTGCTAGTCCATACTCCCTCCTTTCCGGTTAATATGGCTTAATCTTTTTTCGGGTAAATGAGAGAGCTTTATTCATATATAAGCATTCTTAGGACGATCAGCCAAGACACTGGTCACTAGGAAGCGAGGTACCCCGCAAAAAAATAAGTAGGAAGCGAGGTGTTTCATCAAGCCAGCTCTCGGCCACATTCAAAGTGCAGCAAGCACGGTTCGCACGAAGATGCACCGCAAGGTTTGCTGGCTTGTTTACATGCTGAATAACAAAAAAAAGAGGAAATATTACTGAGCGCTACTATTTGTAACAGGATATGAGCCAGAATTAAGCGAGAATTTTGGCGATTGTTCCATGCAATCAACTTCCATTATCACATGCGAGAACCCTCGAAGAGAACCAAATGTGTTAAAGATTGCTTTATCACATTTTAAAATTATAATAAGAGTGCAGACGCTCCTCCATCCGGTTCCTAGTACAAGTATAGTACGTACCTTTATGGACTATAGTAGTAGTACTAGTAAACTTTGCGCTTGGCTATTCGGGAAGTCGAATAATAATAGCACTAGTAGTATAGTGTATGCTTCTGGCAATCTGACACTGAATTAACTATTGCATGTCCACCGCCTGAGCGAGGGAGAGCTTGCATTAGTCAAAAGTTTCTCCTTGTCCTGCAAGCCACCGCGCGCAAGCTTGTCCCGCCCTGCAACCTTCTCCTCGTTCGGCAAGTTGACGGGACAAAGCAAAGTAATGCTAGTCCATGCTGCCTCCTCTCCGCTTAATATGGCTTAATTTCAAACGAGATAAATACACTGTCTGTCACTGTATATTTGTAAAAATACGGTCAGTGGACTTCATAATACGCTCATTGCGCTCAATATATATATTTTCCGGTGTTCATACGGTCACTAGCTCACCCTGACTGAGTATGTGTGTGCATGCACGTGAAGGTTGAGCACTTGAGTGTGACCGTGTGTGTTCCGCCGTGTGCTCGGACATGCATGCATTAGGGCGTCGCGCGTGTTTTTGCGTCCATGTGTACGTGTGACTGTTGCATACACGTAGGGGGAGTACGTGTAGGGGTCACTAAGGAGCAGTCAAATCACACAGTAAGTTAGTCGGAAGAAGCAACCATCATTTCACTCTTGAATGACACATACGCAATATAAAATGGTTGATATGGAGAGAAAAAGAAAACCACTATATATACACTAGAAGGAGCCTAAGCTACAAGCCTGCTTGCTTAGGTTGCTCTCTTCACAAGCATAGAACGACGGGCCTGATCCCGCAGCTGGGGGAAGGGAACAATGTTCTGCGTAGACACGGTCGACATCGGCGAGGGAGAAAACCCACAGTCGATGCGTCCCAATCAGGGGTCATCGTGGTATGGGCCGATGCCGCGTCCCAACCGCCCTTCTAGCTATAGCCCGACATCCTAGGTAGTCCATCTTCCTTTTGGAGCCGGCTTGCTCCACTGCCGTAGCTCCATCTCCATGTAGATCTTTCTCTACTTCTACCGGCTTCTATTTGTGATGAGTTTATGTCTCATGAACTAGTGCCAGTACTATTATTCTAATCACACTTCTTCAATATCTTTGCCATCAGGGATGCTCAGGTCAATTTTAGTGGAACTGCACAAAAGCATCGTATGATCCGAGGGTGCCAGCCGTCTTTCCTTCCCAACATGGAAAGTGCTACGGAACAAGAGGTAGCAGAAGGTGGAGAACCAAAGAGTGCTGCTTCTATTGTTGCTGACATTCTCACTAAAGAATCTCCCTCTAGCACATTCCTTCGACAGGTTCTACCTGGCCAGGAAATTAAATCATGTTTAGGGTTTAGGGTTTAAGTCATAGTGACTCCATTAGTAGTTTTCCTATCATACACGCTCTCACAACTTTTTTCTTTAGTTGTGAAGTAAATATTGGCTATGATCTGTGAATCATTGAGATGCATCAACATGCGTGTTAGTTTTCCTTTGTATTTGATGGAATGTTGTAACGGGGCAACCTTGGAATAGGAATGAAAATGGAGTGGAAAAGTTTCCGTTCTTCCGGAGAAAAAATGGAAACAGAGAGAAACCAATGTTTCGTTTCGTTGGATCGCGCCATCGAGCAAAACCAACATTTAAATCACGTCTGTCGTGTTCGTGTCTCACCCTCCTCCACGTCTCGACCCCACACAGTCGCTCGGCATGCCACTCACCGCAAACCGAGTAGTATACCATAACTTTCTTGCCTGCTTGTCGACGGATCGCGCCATGGAGTACTAGCACTACTGGAAGAGATTGACGAGTTGGGGGAGGACAGCTAGCTGTAGCACAGACTCCCAAGAACTTACTACTGGAAGAGATCGCGCATGTTGTAGCCGGCTATTGCGACCTTCGAACGCGGAGCAGCCGCGTGCACCCGAAAGCGGCGCGGGTGACGCTCTCTCGGCCGGCGCGCCGCAATCAATGTCGGCGCCAGCGAGAGGTCACGTCCGCTCTGGCCGGGCATGAATGCGGCACTGACCATTTCGGGCGGGAAGCACGCGCGGGTGATGAAGAATGTTCGGGTTGGTCAGGACCGGCCGTGGCAGCGGTCCGGACGTGCGCAAACAAGAGATGTTGTACGTTAATATTGCTGCGTATATAATTAACAACATAAATAATGTGCCAGTTGGACAAATATGATTGGAGATGGAGATGGAAATGGAATTTTACGTAAACACGGATATGCATGTCTATGTCTATGTGTGTGTGCGCGACCACTCTCGCGACCTGGAAGCGGGGGCGTGTTTTTGATCAAGTTTTCTTTCTTTGTACGTTAGAAAATCAGTTTGTCTAATTCACATCTAGATTTTATTTAAGGATATCACATCTAAGCTCCCACAAGTATATAATGTAGCAACAAGAAACAAAAAAAACTAGGAAAAGACCACAAACAGAGTGGACATCAACTTATATGTGACATAACTATATCACATCTAGATGTGTCCTAGACAGACCCTTAAAAAATTGTCCGCCAGTTTTCGTTTCTTTTTTCCGGGAACGCGCGTATTCTATTTAAAACCACAGCTATGGAGAGATTTTTTTACTCCATTATAGCCTCTTGTTTGATAGAGTTTCTCGCGTCTCGCTCTCTCTATCTCTCTCCTCACCGGTGGTCACAGATCTGGCTGAATCCCGTTCGCTGCGGGAGGTGAGGAGGTGCAGCGTTGACGTTGTCGCCGTCGGCAACGGAGGAAGCCGATGCGCACCGTCCTCTCGGAGCCGGCGCTGGCGCGGACGAAGATCCTCCGCGCCCTTGTTCGCTGCCGTCGTGTGGGCAGATCCCGCACGCCCACCTAAATGACATCTCTCCCACCTGAGGTATAACTTCTTGTACTGGTCCAGCTCCCCAGGTCGCTGCGTGCGGGTTTTCTTCTATGCGACTACTCCCCAGCTCCCCATGCATAGTAGCTAGGGCCCGTCGGCTGGTCCAACATCACCTACTAGTACTATTATACAAGAAATGCCACTCAAAAGTTGTCCTAATTTATGCCTCGGTGGAGGTATACATGTTGTTTCGACAAAAAGTACATGGTGGTTGTGCGGTCATTGTCCATATGGTGGTAGTACTATCATTGGTTAAATGAAGAAATGCTTTTTTTCTCGGGTATCCTGGTTTATTTCCCATCAAGATAATTATGCTGCTTCTGTTTGTTGGTGTACTTTTCATTAATTCTTATTGACAATTGAGATGTCGTTGCTAACCCTTTTTTATATTTTTGGAAACAGTGATGCGTGTCTCCATACCCAGGCATGTCTTCCTCAATTTTAGTGGAACTGCACAAAATCGGATGGCCATTGTTGTTCCGCCTCACTGTCCTCTGCCACGTGGTTCTTCCTTCCTCGAGCTTGATTACTGAGAAGAAACAGACCACAATGAGGATTTGTCGAACTTCTTAGGTGCCTCACCCAAACTTGATGCCAAATGGATGATGCATCACCACGATGACCTATCGATGCTCATGGTTGCGCCTCATGGTTGCGTCAGCTGGTGAAGCTGATCAATTTTCGACGAAAAACGAGCTGTCTTCCATCAGTGCTCTTTGCTTGTTACGCACAAAGATGATATCCTTCGTCAGTTCAACTTGGTTGTGTTGGAGACGCAGTCGTCTTTCACATTGGTGCAATTTTTGCTAGGGTTTTATGATAGGTGGGCCCAAAATGTGGCTGGCTCACCTGTCATACAGCCAAAAGCAGGTGTAGTGAAGGCACCAGAGCTCAGTCCGTACTACAGTAGTATATATATAAGCGGGAGCCTCAGCGCTTGTTTGCTAGGGTCTGCACTCTCCACACACTCGCCGCACTACATATATGTTACTCCCTCTATTCCGAATTACTTGTCTTAGATTTGTCTAGATACGGAGGTATCTAGCACTAAAATGAGTCTAGATACATTTGCTAGGGTTTTCTATATTCACAGCATCTCACCCTCTCTTCACCAGATCTATGCGTTGGCCTCTTGTCTCTCTCTCCCCCCTCACAGCTAGTGAAGGAGGCGTCTGTATCCCGTCGCACCGGGAAGGGGAGGAGGTGCAGCGTTCACTCTATCGCCTTCGGCAAGGGAGGCAATCCACTGTCGGCTGCTCTATTCTCTTTCACCCAGCGCCTGTGCGGGAGGGCCACCGACCCCTTCTTCCTCGCTGTCGTACTTAGTGTGTGCAGATCCGACCTCCCGCCGCACGCTTTGCCACATCCCGACGACCCTAAGGTATAAGTTTCTTTGAAACCGTCGTTGCTCTAGTTGCATGTGGATCTTTTTCGATTTGTAGTCGAATCTAGGTCTTGGTTCAAAGAGGAATGAAGGGTGCGGTCGGCTGGAGCAAGAATCTAGGACGTGGTTCAATGAGGAAAGGAGGGGCGGAAAGTAGTATAGATTGGCTATCCAGCCACTTTGTAGGTCAAAAAGGGAAAAAGGGGGTAACCCAGTACACACATCTGTAAGGAACCGATCTCTTTGTTGAAAAGGGAAAGAAACTAGGGGGTCGGGTAGTTTGTGCACGACTAGATTTGCTACGCTCACATAGGAAGAAGGCTCAAAGAGAACAAATATGGGATCAGCGCATATATGCTGCTTGGCTACATACTCTCCATCACCCATTTATATGCGTGGACGCACATGGTGCTGGCATGTCCCATGCAGCTATTTTGCTGTTGTTAATCTCAGAATTAACTACTGATCTGTTTTAAAAGAATTTCTCTGTTAATATGAATGAATGCAACCGTTTTAGAAATGCTACTGTCCTATACTTTGTTTTCCATCAAGATAAGGTAGATGCTTCTTTTTGTGGCCGCATGTTTCATCCTCCTTTATTAGCCAGTAATTGTTTTCTTTTTTGCCTCTTAAAACAGGGATATCTATTCAACTTGTTGCTATAGAAAACTTAAATGTCACACCATCAACTTTGCTTGATTTCAATGCAACTGCACAAAACTTGATTGGATTTCCTATTCGTGTTGGTAGATTCGTATTTTATGTTGGTCATCTCATGAAAGGTCTGTACAGGCCTTCATCCAAATGATTGTGCAGTGTGCTTTGAGATGCTGTGCTACTTGTATTGGTACTGTTTTAAATAAATGATGAATCGAAGCTATTGTGTTGTTGTCTTTTCCCATTAAGTAGTGAACAATAATGGGACCAACCCAGACATGATGCGTGTTGCTTTGTTACAACAAATTCAGCATCACCCCCTTTATAAGCCAGTAATCGATGCCACTCTCAGAATTAACTACTGAATCTTATTTCAAAACTGTAACACTTGTTAGGGATTGGCAGGATTACCATTTTTGTGGCCGCATGTTTCATCCTCCTTTATTAGCCAGTAATTGATTCCTTTTTTGCCTCTGTTTATACAGGGATATCTATTCAACTTGTTGCTATTGTGACATTTTGCTTCGCTACGCGAAACACTTTGCTTGATTTCAGTGCAACTGCACAAAACGAGATTGGGTTTCCTATTCGTGTTGGCAGATTCGTACATGATCTTGTGTGCGTCATGACAGGTTGGTACTTGCCTTCATCCACATGATCGTGCAGTGTGTTTTGAGATGCTGTGCTACTTGTATTGGTACTGTTTTAAATACATGATGAATTGAAGCTATTGTATTCTTGTCTTTTCCCATTAAGCAGTGAACAAAAATGGGACCAACCCAGACATGATGCTTGTTGCTTTGTTACAACAAATTCAGCATCACCCCCTTTATAAGCTTTGTCGTTCTTTATACATGTTGAAACAAGGCATTGTTAAGATAATGTCTCAGTCAATATGAATGAATCACACTGATGGAGAATTGCTACTCTCCTGCTTTGTTTCCCATTAAGATAAAGTAGATCAGTAGATGCTTTTCTTCTGGGAGCACAAGTCATAAACCGTTATTTCTTAGTAATTGTTTCCCTTATACCTATTATTTCTTACAGGTATATCAAAATTAAAGCTCGGTTTTATTCCAACTTCGATTTTAGTTGAACTGCACAAAAGGAGCCAATGTGTAAGGCAAACTGCTGCATTACTGGGTCTAGTTGGTCGTTCCACTTTGCAGAAAGAAGCAGTAACTATTTGCGCTACATTACAGAAGGAATGACCGAGAAGCTTTACAGAGTATTATTAGACACCGGTGACATGACTAGTCTGCAAAGACCATTGGCAATTTAACAATACGTGGAGTGCCCTGGGCAAAAAGTGCCCAAACAAGTATAAAAGCTACGATAGGACTCCACGATCATAGGCATTACATATTTTGAATGGGAAAAGCTTGTCAAAGTTTAATCATTGATGTTAGCAAGAATACGTTAGTTTAATATATTGGAATTGGAAAACCTTGTCAAAATTTGCTCATTGATGTTAGCCAGAAGACATGCATTTGATATTTTTGAGTGGGACGCCCTTGCTGTGAGCAGCGTTGAGTGTTTTTTCCTATTCCTGTGTTCAGTTTAGAAGTAAATAGTTACTCTGCTGAGATATTCCTGTGTTAAGAGTTTGTTCTTAATATTGTCTATGTAATGCCAGGCCTTGTGTTTCATTGCAAAGTTGAGCTTGGAATGTTGTGGCATGCGGCATCACGAGCTGTTCACCGTGCCTCCTGAGAATAATGCTTCGTATTGTTTTGCATGTTGATCTAATGCCAGTGATTTGGTTGTTAAGAAGATCATCCTCTTCTGTTGTTTCCGTGCTTAAGAAGTTCATCGTCTGATGTTTCATTCATAGCCTATACGACAAGTCGGGTAGGTTATACGTGAAACCATATGATCTTCCGACCAACTCATGATATTAGGCCATGATTGGATCGTCGTTTTCCAACCAAAACCGCTTGTAAAACTGACGCTCGTAAATTAAAGCTGATGGTCTCGGGCGAAGGCGCTTGGTTGGTCGATTTCGACTAGTAAAATATCGGAAGTACTTGACACACGATAAAAACGCTGAACGACACTCGGACGATTGCTAATCCAGCCGTTAGCTGCTGTTTTAGCCTTGCCCATGGATGGCATGATACGCACGTCGTGCATGTATCGTCTGGTAATGTCGTCCATATAGCAGTGCTCGTAAAATATACACTGGTCTCTCAAATTACACGCGTAACCCGCCGGTTTTACTTATAGACCTTGGGCCCTCGGTTTCATTACGCCAGTTTTTTACGCGTTGTTTTCGATGATGAGTAAATTGCACTTGTATGTTAATACAGGTTTGAAATAAACCAGAGCTCCCAAGCGTAGCCTTACCATTTCATGCCGTCTCAGTTTCTCGAAGGTGCTTATAGGTGTCCGATGATCCTGGCTTCCTGAATGAGTAGCGGGCGCTGTATCAGACCATCCGTAGGGCCCGCGAGGCCCTCTCCGTTGTCCTTCGAGTTGTTGCGCTCGCCGTGGCGCCGAGCATTGTTAACATCGTCAACGAACATGAGGATTCAGGAGATGACTTTATTTTGACTGGATGACACTAGGGACCCACTAGGGCCATAGCCGTACGTACGCAAGTGCCTCCTTATTATGTACAACTATATTTTTTTTTGCTTTCTCCTGGTTTCGTGACATCATGGTCCCACACCATTGTCAACCTATGTAGTCAATATAAACGAGAGAATTGCACAAGGTGCGGCCGATAGCTGGGAGCAAGCGGCTTGAGCAGTATTTGTGTTTTTGAGGCGTGAGCACTACAGAGTTTTTCTTGGCGATGATTTCGTTGTTGTTTAGAGGAGAGCAGGGTATTAACTGGGCGGGCTGTGGCCCGTCTAGCCCAGGCCAGATATCCAGCCCAGATACTAATTTTTTCAAGATGAAAATGGCTAGCCCAGCTATACATCTTTTTGAGGAATCTCCAGGCAAGGTCAACTTGTTATTCTCCGCCCCGCTGGGCTGCAAATCTTTCCTTGGAGGGATGCATTAGGCTTAACAGGAAAATGGGCTTTAAAAAATAATAAATGGGATGTAATTATAAAAACTGGGCAGAAACTATAAAAAATGCACCAAACACAAAATTAGTTTATAAAATATTATTTATGGATTTTGAAAATCTTAAATTTTCATTGTTGCGCGCGCAATGTTTCGTTGGATTTTTACGTAATACAAATTTATATTTAATCTGACTAGAAATTTCAGGATAAAAATATTTTGGAGCCCATCAAAATGTGGGAAATTTTTATTGAATTCTGTCTTCAACGGTTGGTTGAAATTATTAATCATTGTCCTAGCTAGAAAATGGGTTGTACTTTTAACAAACTGTAAATGGGTTGTTGTAAATTCCATTAGAACTCCAAAATGGGATGTACATTCTTACAAAACGCAAATGGGCTATAAGTTCTCTGCCACACACTTGTGGGCCTACTAAGTGACGCGTCCCCTAAAAAATAAGTTGACGCATATGCAAGGCTTTGCCAACTTATTATAGTCAACACACGGTTCTAGCAGCAGTGGCCGTTGGATGTCGTGCTTCTTCTTCAATCTCGGATATTCTTAGCTTCGGCCGCCCAAAAAATGATTCCTCCCCCTGACATCTGGGGCGCACCGTTTCGGAGGCTGACCTGTGGGCCTACTAAGTTGGAGCGTACCAAGGGCTTTGTCAACTTAGTCAATAATAAACGTCTCTAGCTTCAGTGACCGTACGATGTCCATCCAACGGCCTTAGTGCTTCTTCAACCTCTGGTCTTCTTGGTCCAGCCGCCCAAAGCAGCTCCGGTCATGCCGCCTGCTCCTGCCTCCCGTGGACGGCTGTGTTGCTGCGGAGGCCTCACCGCCCCCATACTACTCCCACCGCTGGCCAGGCCATCCCTCCACTCACCCACACCCCCTGTTATTCTGTGGCGACGGCAGCCTCACACCGCAGCCGAACCAGTGAACCCTCGTACTCCTCTCCGTGCGGGCTTCCACTGCTACGTCTTCCCCGGCTCCGCGTCGTCCCCTTCCTAGGCCTCGCCATCGTCCAGACCACCACCCTGGTGCTCTCGGCGCAGCGTGGTCAACGTGGTCAACGACCGACTTCCATCGGAAGAGTACTGTATGTGGAGAGGCTGACAGCTGGGTCCAGGCGGCCGCAAGGAAGTGCCTCCTTATTACGCGCAAAATAATTATTTCTCCACCTTACATCAGGGACCCACCGGACGAGCCACCTTATTTCACCAAAAAATGTTTCCCCCTTGACTTCTCGGACCCACCAGACGGGCCAGCGTATTTCGCGAAAAAAACGTTCCCCCCGCTGTCAGCTCGGACCCACAGGAAGTGCCTCCTTATTACGCACAAAAAAAATGAATACTCCCCCTGCTAGTTGGGACCCACCATGGTGGGAGGCTGACTTGTGGGCCTACTAAGTTGACTGGGATGGGGGCCTTTGTCAACTTTAGTCAATATGAACGATTCTAGCTCCAGTGACCGTACGATGTCCATCCAACGACCGTAGTGCTTCTTCAACCTCTGGTCTTCTTGCTCTAGCCGCCCAAAGCAGCGCCCGTCATGCCGCATGCTCCTGCCTCCCGTGGCCGGCTGTGCTGCCGCGGAGGCCTCACCGCCCCCTACTATTCCCATCGCTAGCCAGGCCCTGCGGCGACGACAACCTCACATCGCAGCCGAACCAGTGAACCCTTGTACTCCTCTCCGCGCGGGCTTCCACTGCCGTGTCTTCCCTGGCTCCCTGTCATCCCCTTCCTAGGCCTCGCCGTCATCCACCGCCCTGGTGCTCTCGGCGCGGCGTGGTCAACATGGTCAAGGAACGACTTCCATCGGACGTGGACTATACGTGGAGAGGCCGACAGCTGGGTCCACGGCCGTAGCAAGGAAGTGCCTCCTTATTACGTGCAAAATAATTATTCCTCCACCTGACAGCAGGGACCCACCGGACGGGCCACCGTATTTCGCGAAAAAAACGTTTCCCCCTGACTGCTGGGACCCACCAGCTACACCTTCGCATGCAAGGAAGTGCGTCTGGGCAAAAAAACAAAACGATTCGCCCCCCTGACTGCTGGGACCCACCAGCTACATCTTGCATGCAAGGAAGTGCCTGACAGTCGGGACCCACCTGGTGGAAGCATACATAGCGTTGTCATTCTGGTCGCAAACGTGTACGTACATATATACTGGTCGATGTAGAGGCGCACACGTGTCGTAGTAGAGGTGCGCACGTAGCATGTACACGTACGTACAGCGGTCAGGGTGCAAGAAAGAAAATACAGCCACGTATGTGTACATACGGGCGGGGTCTCGAACGCCTACTCACGCATATGTACGTCGAGGGCTCGTGTACATGGCTGGGTCGGAACGGAGAAACAGTGTCGTCGTCGTGTTCATGTGGAGGCAATGGAATGCGTCGTGTTCATGGGGAGGAAATGGAATGCGTCGTGTTCATCGGGAGGGCTTGGACGGAACAGGCGATGGAAACGAGGCCTGGTGTACCGCAGAACGGAGGAAACGGCCTTGTGTTCGACCGGCCACATTCGAAACGGGATCCTGTTGATCGGGAGGGGTCTGGCGTACCACAAAACGGAGGAAACGGACCTCCTACGGTCGAAACTGGGGTCATGTTGATCGGGAGGGGTGTGGCGTACCGCAAAACGGACGAAACGGACTTGTGTTGGAGCGCTACGGTCGAAACGGGGGTCCTGTTCATCGGGAAGGGTGTGGCGTACCGCAAAATGGGACTCCACGGGATACTGTTCATCTCCACCGTCGACCCCCTCCAGCCTCCATGAGCTACTGTTCATCCACCGTCGACCTCCTCCAGCCTCCACCTGCGACTGTTCATCCACGGGCTCCTGTTCATCCATCCTCCACCGCGCGCTCCTCCACCGACCACTGATCAACCAGCCCTCTCCATGGGCTCCTGTTCAACCACCCCTCCACAGGCTACTGTTCATCCTGCCCTCCACCGTCTACTGTTCATCCTGCCCTCCACGGGGTGGTCCTATTCATCCAGCCCTCCACGGGGTCCTGTTCATCCAGCCCCAACCGGCTCGATCGATCGGGGTCATGTTCATCCAGAGGCAACACCACGGGGTCCTGTTCATCCACCCCCACCGGGAACTGTTCATCCAACCCCCCCCACCCCCCCCGCAACGCTCACTATTCATCCAGAGGCAGCATCGATCGGCTTCAATTAGCAGCAGTAGCGAAGGAATCGCTCGATCGGGTTCAGTTAATAGCCATCGATCGATTGCTCGGGTTCAGTAACGCGTAGCCTGCAGTGCAATCGCTCGGGTTCAGTTAGAGCCCAACGCCTCGCTCGGGTTCAGTTAGAGCCAACGCCTCGCACGCACACACGTACGTGTACGAGAGAAACGCGCATCGCTTGGCCCCCGACCTCCCACCGTAACCGGGAACTCCCCGAAATTTTCCTCCCCCTCGCTTCTACCACGGTTTTTTCCATCATGGACGGCCCAAAGAATGTCATGAAGCTGCGTCTCCGGCCCGCCCAGGACGAAAAGCCGATTTTCTGTCATGATTTTTTGTCATAGAAGTAGGAGCCCACCACATCTATGATGATACCGGGTTTTGTCACAAGTATCGTCATAGAAGTGTCATATGTATGACAGAAAAAAATTTCGTTCAGCCCAAAATGTCACGGATGTATCTTTTTTTTGTAGTGAATGTCGGTGTCAGAATCGGCGGATCTCGGGTAGGGGCTCCCGAACTGTGCGTCTAAGGCGGATGGTAATAGGAGGCAGGGGACACGATGTTTACCCAAGTTCGGGCCCTCTTGATGGAGGTAATACCCTACGTCCTACTTGATTGTTCTTGATGATATGAGTATTACAAGAGTTGATCTACCACGAGATCAAAGAGGCTAAACCCTAGAAGCTAGCCTGTGGTATGATTGTCTGTTTTTCCTACAGACTAAACCCTCCGGTTTATATAGACACCGGAGGGGACTAGGGTTACACAAGGTCGGTTACAAAGGAGGAGATATACATATCTGTATTGCCTAGCTTGCCTTCCACGCCAAGTAGAGTCCCATCCGGACACGGGACGAAGTCTTCGATCTCGTATCTTCATAGTCCAACAGTACGGCCAAAGGATATAGTCCGGCTGTCCGGAGACCCCCTAATCCAGGACTCCCTCAGTGTCAACTTTTATCCCACGTATTTGGAGAATGTTCAATCTTATGCAATTTTTGATAAAAGTGGGTTTGGAGAGGTGATAACCCATAAGTATAGGGGATCGCAATAGTTTTCGATAAGTAAGAGTGTCGAACCCAACGAGGAACTAAAGGTAGAACAAATATTCCCTCAAGTTCTATCGACCACCGATACAACTCTACGCACGCTTGACGTTCGCTTTGCCTAGAACAAGTATGAAACTAGAAGTGCTTTGTAGGTGTTGTTGGATAGGTTTGCAACATAATAAAGATTACGTAAATAAAAAGTAGGGGCTGTTTAGGTAAAGACACAACTAAGTTAGTTTTAGTAGAGAGCTTGTTGTTACGAGAAAGTTATTTGTCCCTAGGAATCGATAACTAGACCGGTAATCATTATTGCAATTTTATATGAGGGAGATGCATAAGCTAACATACTTTCTCTACTTGGATCATATGCACTTATGACTGGCACTCTAGCAAGCATCCACAACTACTAAACTCTTTATCCCATACGCAAACAACCTACTTACTCGGGTCTGTGCTTCTGTCACTCACGCCACCCACCATATGCAAATCATGAACATATTGCAAAACCTACAGCGGGAATCCCTCACGCTTGCGCGACACGGAGAGCACCATAGGACAATACCAATAATAAAACATGCAACTCAAACCAATCACGATCATCAAATAACCCATAGGACAAAACGGATCTACTCAAACATCATAGGATAGCCATACATCATTGGGAAATAATATATAGCGTTGAGCACCATGTTTAAGTAGAGATTACTGTGGGTAAGAGAGAGGTTACACCGTTGCATAGAGGGGGGAAGAGTTGGTGATGATGGCGGTGAAGTTGTTGGTGAAGATTGCGGTGATGATGATGGTCCCCGGTGGCACTCCGGCGCCACCGGAAGTGAGAGGGAGAGAGCCCCCCTCCTTATTCTTCTTCCTTGACCTCCTCCCTAGATGGGAGAAGGGTTTCCTCTCTGGTTCTTGGTCTCCATGGCATGAGAGGGGCGAGAGCCCCTCCGAGATTGGATCTGTCTCTCTCTCTGTTTCTGCGTTCTTAGATTCTACTCTTTCACTGTTTCTTATGTTCCTAGAGATCCGTAACTCCGATTGGGCTGAAATTTTAACATGATCTCTATCCGGATATTAGCTTTCTTGCGGCAAAAGAAGGGCATCAACCGCCTTATGTGGTGGCCACGAGGGCCAGGGGCGCGCCCAGGGGGTGGGGCACGCCCCCTGCCTCGTGCCTCCCTCGGGCACCGTCTCGCGTGGATTTTTATTCCCAAAAATCACATATATTCCAAAAAAATCTCTGTCAATATTTATCCCGTTTGGACTCGGTTTTATATGGATATTCCGTGGAAAAAAACATGCAACAAATAGGAACTGGCACTGGGCACTGGATCAATATGTTAGTCCCAAAAATAGTATAAAAATTTGCCAAAAGTATATGAAAGTTGTAGAATATTGGCATGGAACAATAAAAAATTATAGATACGACGGAGACGTAACAAGAGGTCATGACTTTAGTTAATGTTAATCCCACTATTTTGGAAGAGTGTCAACTTTGCATGCATGTGGATCATGTTGAGAATATTTTATATGATAGCTATATTGTTGAATTTGATTATGATCCCACATGTAATTACTATGAGAGAGGGAAATATGGTTGTAGAGATTTTCATGTTGCCAAATTACCTCTCGTTATGTTGAGATTGCTATTGTTTCTTTCCTCTTCCTTGCATATGCTAGTTTTTGCTTGCTATGACAATTTGTTTGCCTATAAGATGACTATGCATAGGAAGTATGTTAGACTTAGATGTGTTTTTTTACATTCTATATGATGCTCTCTTTGTGCTTCAATTCTTGTCTTTCATGTGAGCATCATCGAAATTGTTAATGCCTAGCTAGGGGCGTTAAACGATAGCGCTTGTTGGGAGGCTACCCAATTTATTTTTGTTTCTTGTTTTTGTTCCTGTTCAGTAATAAATAACTCATATAGCTTCTGTTTAGATGTGGTTTTATGTTATTAATTAGTGTTTGTGCCAAGTAGAACCTTTGGGAATACTTGGGGGAAGTCTTTGCAATCTCTCTGTAAAAAACAGAAACTTTAGCACTCACGTGATTTGCTTCCATTTTTTACTGGAGAGTGCGATTAGGTTGATTCTTTTTGAAGATGATTAATAACAAATTCATCACGTCCACCAATTTATTTCAGAATTTTTGGGGTTACAGAATTATTCGAAACCTACAGATTACTACAGACTGTTCTATTTTTGACAGATTCTGTTTTTCGTGTGTTGTTTGCTTATTTTGATGAATCTATGGCTAGTATCGGGGGGTATGAACCATAGAGAAGTTGGAATACAGTAGGTTTAACACAAATATAAATAAAGAATGAGTTCATTACAGTAACTTGAAGTGGTGGTTTGTTTTCTTATACTAACGGAGCTCATGAGATTTTCTGTTGAGTTTTGTGTTGTAAAGTTTTCATGTTTTGGGTAAAGATTTGATGGATTTTAGAATAAGGAGTGGCAAGAGCCTAAGCTTGGGTATGACCAAGGAACCCCAAGGTAAAATTCAAGTACAACCAAAAGCCTAAGCTTGGGGATGCCCCAGATGACATCCCCTCTTTTGTCTTCAATCCATCAGTAAAATTACTTGAGGCTATATTTTTATTCACCACATGATATGTGTTTTGCTTGGAGCGTCTTGTATGATTTGAGTGTTTTCCTTTTAGTTTACCAGAATCATCCTTGCTGTACACACCTTTTGGAGAGACACACATGAATCGGAATTTATTAGAATACTCTATGTGCTTCACTTATATCTTTTGAGCTAGACAATTTTGCTCTAGTGTTTCACTTATATCTTTAAGAGCACAGTGGTGGTTTTATTTTATAGAAATTATTGATGTCTCATGCTTCACTTATATTATTTTGAGAGTATTTTAGAACAGCATGGTAATTTTCTTTGGCTATAAAATTAGTCCTAATATGATAGGCATCCACGATGGGTATAATAAAAACTTTCATAAAAAGTGCATTGAATACTATGAGAAGTTTGATACTTGATGATTGTTTTGAGATATGAAGATGGTGATATTAGAGTCATGCTAGTTGAGCAGTTGTGAGTTTGAGAAAATACTTGTTCTAAAGTTTGTGATTCCCGTAGCATGCACGTATGGTGAACCGTTATGTGATGAAGTCGGAGCATGATTTATTTATTGATTGTCTTCCTTATGAGTGGCGGTCGGGGACGAGCGATGGTCTTTTCCTACCAATATATCCCCCTAGGAGCATGCGCGTAGTACTTTGTTTTGATAACTAATAGATTTTTGCAATAAGTATGTGAGTTGTTTATGACTAATGTTGAGTCCATGGATTATACGCACTCTCACCCTTCCACCATTGCTAGCCTCTCTAGTACCGCGCAACTTTCGCCGGTACCATACACCCACCATATACCTTCCTCAAAACAGCCACTATACCTACCCATTATGGCATTTCCACATCCATTCTGAGATATATTGCCATGCAACTTACCACCGTCCCGTTTGTTATGACATGTTACATCATTGTCATATAACTTTGCATGATCATGTAGTTGACATCATATTTGTGGCAAAGCCACCTTTATAATTCTTGCATACATGTCACTCTTGATTCATTGCATATCTCGGTACACCTCCGGAGGCATTCACATAGAGTCATATTTTGTTCTAGTATCAAGTTGTAATTTTGAGTTGTAAGTAAATAAAAGTGTGATGATCATCATTATTAGAGCATTGTCCCAAGTGAGGAAAGGATGATGGAGACTATGATTCCCCCACAAGTCAGGATGAGACTCCGGACGAAAAGAAAAAAAAAGAGAAAAGAAAAGATAAAATAGGCCATAAAAAAAGAAAAGGCACAAATAAAAAAATGAGAGAAAAAGAGAGAAGGGACAATGTTACTATCCTTTTACCACACTTGTGCTTCAAAGTAGCACCATGATCTTCATGATAGAGAGTCTCCTATGTTGTCACTTTCATATACTAGTGGGAATTTTACATTATAGAACTTGGCTTGTATATTCCAATTATGGGCTTCCTCAAAATGCCCTAGGTCTTCGTGAGCAAGCGAGTTGGATGCACACCCACTTAGTTTCTTTTGTTGAGCTTTCATACACTTATAGCTCTAGTGCATCCATTGCATGGCAATCCCTACTCACTCACATTAATATCTATTGATGGGCATCTCCATAGCCTGTTGATACGCCTAGTTGATGTGAGCCTATCTTCTCCTTTTTGCCTTCTCCACAACCACCATTCTATTCCACCTATAGTGCTATATCCATGGCTCATGCCCATGTATTGCGTGAAGATTGAAAAAGTTTGAGAACATCAAAAGTATGAAACAATTGCTTGGCTTGTCATTGGCGTTGTGCATGATTAAATACTTTGTGTGATGAAGATAGAGCATAGCCAGACTATATGATTTTGTAGGGATAACTTTCTTTGGCCATGTTATTTTGAGAAGACATGACTGCTTTGTTAGTATGCTTGAAGTATTATTATTTTTATATCAATATTAAACTTTTGTCTTGAATCTTTTGGATCTGAACATTCATGCCACAATAAAGAAAATTACATTGGGAATTATGCTAGGCAGCATTCCACATCAAAAATTATGTTTTTATCATTTACCTACTCGAGGACGAGCAGGAATTAAGCTTGGGGATGCTTGGTATGTCTCCAACGTATCTATAATTTTCGATTGTTCCATGCTATTATATTATCTATTTTGGATGTTTAATGGGATTTAATATACCCTTTTATATTATTTTTGGGACTAACCTACTAACCAAAGGCCAGTGCAAATTGCTGTTTTTCTTGCCTATTTCAGTGTTTTGCAGAAAAGGAATATCAAATGGAATGAAAACGGAATAAAACCTTCAGGGAGTTATTTTTGGAACAAACGTGATCCAACAGACTTGGAGTGGACTTCAAGAAAGAAGCTAGGAGGCCAAGAGGCAGGAGGGGGCGCCCCCACCCTCGTGGGCCCCTCGCAGCTCCATCAACCTACTTCTTCCTCCTATATATACCCATATACCCTGAAAACATCCAAGAGCACCACGAAACCCTATTTCCACCGCCTCAACCTTCTGTACCCGTGAGATCCCATATTGGGGCCTTTTCCGGCGCTCCGCCGGAGGGAGAATCGATCACGGAGGGCTTCTACATCAACACTATAGCCTCTCCGATGATGTGTGAGTAGTTTACCACAGACCTTCGGGTCCATAGTTATTAGCTAGATGGCTTCTTCTCTCTCTTTGGATCTCAATTCAAAGTTCTCCTCAATTCTCTTGGAGATCTATTTGATGTAATTCTTTTTGCGGTGTGTTTGTCGAGATCCGATGAATTGTGGGTTTATGATCAAGACTATCTATGAACAATATTTGATTCTTCTCTGAATTCTTTTATGTATGATTTAATATCTTTGCAAGTCTCTTAGAATTACCAGTTTGGTTTGGCCTACTGGATTGATCTTTGTTGCAATGGGAGAAGTGCTTAGCTTTGGGTTCAATCTTGCGGTGTCCTTTCCCAGTGACAGTAGGGGCAGCAAGGCACGTATTGTATTGTTGCCATCGAGGATAAAAAGATGGGGTTTATATCATATTTCTTGAGTTTATCCCTCTACATCATGCCATCTTGCCTAATGCGTTACTTTGTTCTTATGAACTTAATAGTCTAGATGCATGCTGGATAGCGGTCGATGTGTGAAGTAATAGTAGTAGATGCAGAATCGTTTCGGTCTACTTGTCGCGGACGTGATGCCTATAAACATGACCATGCCTAGACATTCTCATAACTATGCGCTTTTCTATCAATTGCTCGACAGTAATTTGTTCACCCATCGTAGAATTTGCTATCTTGAGAGAAGCCACTAGTGAAACCTATGGCCCCCGGGTCTATCTTCCATCATATTATTTTCCTATCAATTTGCTATTTCTCTCATTGTTTATTTTGCAATCTTTATTTTCCAATCTATACAATAAAAATACCAAAAATATTTATCTTATTATCTCTATCAGATCTCACTTTCGTATGTGACCATGAAGGGATTGACAACCCCTTTATCGCGTTGGTTGCGAGGTTCTAGTTTGTTTGTGGAGGTACTTGGGACTTGCGTGTTACCTCCTAATGGATTGATACCTTGGTTCTCAAAAATTGAGGGAAATGCTTACGCTACTTTCCTGCATCACCCATTCCTCTTCAAGGGAAAACCAACGCATGCTCAAGAAGTAGCAATGACTAGGGAGGCTGCGTCCCTTCCATGATCCGGATAAAATCAAGGTCTGGGCTTGACGCTGGATTGATGGGAGATGAGCGAGATGATTCAGATGTTGACCTATCATCAGGCACTAGACTACTGGCGGAGCTGTCGTCCTCACTGTCGCTCGACATGGCTGCGGTACGTATACAAACAGCGAGAAAGCAAGATTGCAGAGTGTGTGCAAGTGTGTAGCGCGGCCGGCCGGGACGATGAAGATGGTGGACACTGAAGCGGGGTCTGCAAAGAAGAGGAATGTTAATTGAAGCGGAGGATTGACGGATTGTCTAACCGCCTTGGTAGGCGGTTAGAATACTGATATAATCAACCACAATTATTAGTACCCAGTCGCTCCAAAGTCTCGCGGTTGCATAGTTCTCAATATGATAATTACGCACACACGTTGAAGCATACAAATATGAAATAAGCATTTTTCATACTCCCTCTGCACTGGTGACTGCTACTTCTTGAGTTTGCGTTGATTTTCCCTTGAAGAGGAAAGGGTGATGCAATAAAGTAGAGATAAGTATTTCCCTCAGTTAAGAACCAAGGTATCAATCCAGTAGGAGGTACAAGCAAGTCCCCAATGTATGCACCTGCACAAACTAACAAGCACTTGCAGACAACGCGAAAAAGGGGTTGTCAATCCCCTCATGGTCACCTGCAAGAGCGAGATCCAATTGAGTCAGATATAAAAGATAATCAAAAGGCAAAATAAAGTAAATACAAATAAACTGTAGCAAGGTATTTTGGGGTTTTTGGTTTTATAGATCTGAAAATATATGATGGAAAATAGATGCGGGGTCCATAGGTTTCACTAGAGGCTTCTCTCTCGAAGAAATCATACGGTGGGTAAACAAATTACTGTTGAGCAATTGATAGAAAGGCACAAAGTTATGATGATATCTAAGGCAATGATCATGAATATAGGCATCACGTCCGTGACAAGTATACTGACTCCTGCTTGCATCTACTAATATTACTCCACACATCGACCGACTCCTGCCTGCATCTAGAGTATTAAGTTCATAAGAACAGAGTAACACCTTAAGCAAGATGACATGATGTAGAGGGATAGATCCAATCAATATGGTACAAACCCCATCTTTTTATCCGTAATGGCAACAATACAAATATGTGCCTCGCTACCCTACTGTCACTGCGTGAGGACACCGCAAGATTGAACCCATCACAAAGCACGTCTCCCATTGCAAGAAAAATCAATCTAGTTGGCCAAAACAAATAGATAGATTGGAGAGAAATACAAAGCTATCGTAATCATGCATAAAAGAGTTCAGAGAAGACTCAAATAATATTCATATATAATCTGATCATAAATCCACAATTCATCAGATCTCAACAAACGCCTCGCAAAAGAAGATTACATCGAATAGATCTCAAAGAACATCGAGGAGAACATTGTATTGAAGATCAAAGAGAGAGAAGAATCCATCTAGCTACATGCTATGGACCCATAGGTCTGTTTGAACTACTCACACATCATCGAAAGCACTTCAAGGTTGTTCGTGTAGAGGCCCTCTGTGATTGAATCCCCCTCCGATGGAGTACCAGAAAAGGCTGCAAGATGGGATCTCACGAGAACAGAAGCTTGCGGTGGCGAAAAAGTATTTTTGGTGTGCCCTCTGGTATAGGGGGAATATTTGGGAATTTATAGTGCTGGGGTTAGGGTTAGGAGACCCACAGGGGGGGCACAAGCCCCTGCCCCCAGGGCTTGTGGCCCCCTCGTGGGTCTTCTGGCCTCTTCTCGGAGCTTTGAAGGTGTCTTGTTGTCTAAGAAAAATCATCGTAAAGTTCCGTTCCGTTTGGTATTGATTTTCTGTGAAAGTCAAAAATAAGGAAAAACAGCAAGTGGCACTAGGCACTAGGTTAATAGGTTAGTCCCAAAAATGATATAAAGTAGCATATAAATGCATATAAAACATCCAAGATAGATAATATAATAGCATGGAACAGTAAAGAATTATAGATACGTTGGAGATGTATCAAGCATCCCCAAGCTTAATTCTTGCTCGTCCTCGAGTAGATAAATGATAAAAACAAAATTTTTGATGTGGAATGCTACCTAACATATTTATCAATGCAATTTTCTTTATTGTGGCATGAACGTTCATATCCATAAGATTCAAAACAAAAGTTCAATATTGACATAAAACAATAATACTTCAAGCATACTAATAAAGCAATCATGTCTTCTGAAAACATCATGGCTAAAGAAAGTTATCCCTCAAAATCATATATCCTTGTCATGCTCTATCTTCATCACATAAATTATTTATCATGCACATCCCCGATGACAAACCAAGCAATTGTTTCATACTTTTAATGTTCTCAAGATTTTTCAACTTTCACGTAATACATGAGCGTGTGCCATGGATATAGCACTATAGGTGGAGTGAAGTATGGTGGAGGTTGTGAGGAGAATACAAAAAGGAGAAAGTCTCACATCAACTAGGCAAATTAATGGGCTATGGAGATGCTCCTCAATTGTTATTGATGTAAGTGAGTAGGGATTGCCATGCAACCGATGCACTAGAGCTATAAGTGTATGAAATCTCAAAAGAAAACTAAGTGGGTGTGCATCCAACTTGCTTGCTCATGAAGACCTAGGGAAATTTGAGGAAGCCCATCATTGGAATATACAAGCCAAGTTCTATAATGAAAAAATTCCCACTAGTATATGAAAGTGATAAAATAGGATACTCTCTATCATGAAGAACATGGTGCTACTTTGAAGCACAAGTGTGGAAAAAGGATAGTAACATTGTCCCTTCTCTCTTTTTCTCTCATTAATTTTTCTCTCTCTTTTTTTCTTTTGGGCTCTTTGGCTTCTTTTTTATTTTTAAATTTGGGCTTTTGGCCTCTTTTTATTATAAGTCAAGAGTCTCATTCCGACTTGTCGGGGAATCATAGCCTCCATCATCCTTTCCTCGCATGGGATAATGCTCTAATAATGATGATCATCACACTTTTATTTACTTACAACTCATGAATTACAACTCCATGCTAGAACAAATATATGACTCTATATGAATGCCTCCGGCGGTGTACCGGGATGTGCAATGATCTAGTGTGACATGTATAAAAATTATGTTCGGTTGCCAAGCCACAAATACTATGTCAACTATATGATCACACAAAGCAATATGACAATGATGGTATGTGTCATAATAAATAGAACAGTGGAAGTTGCATGGCAATATATCTCAGAATGGCTATGGAAATGCCATAATAGGTAGGTATGATGGCTGTTTTGAGGAAGGGTATATGGTGGGTTTAATGCACCAGTGAAAGTTGCGCGGTACTAGAGAGGCTAGCAATGGTGGAAGGGTGAGAGTGCGTATAATCCATGGACTCAACATTAGTCATAAAGAACTCGCATACTTATTGCAAAAGTTTATTAGCCATTGAAGCAAAGTAATAATACGCATGCTCCTAGGGGGATAGATTGGTAGGAAAATACCACCGCTCGTCCCCGACCAGCACTAACAAGGAAGACAGTCAAAAATAAATCATGATCCAATTTCATCACATAACGATAGACCATACGTGCATGCTTCAGGAATCACAAACCTTGAAACTAATCCACAATTAATTACTAGCATGACTATAATATCACCATCTTTATATCTCAAAACAAATGCAAGGAATCAAACTTCTCATATATTCAATGCTCTTTATGGAAGTTTTTATTTTATCCCTCTCGGACGCCCATCATATTAGGACCAAATTCATAACCCAAGAAAATTGTCATACTATTTTCAAGAATCTCAAAATAATATAAGTGAAGCATGAGAGTTCATCAATTTCTACAAAATAAAACCACCACTATGTTCTAAAAAGATATAAGTGAAGGACTAGAGCAACTGCCTAGATCAAAAGATATAAGTGAAGCACATAGAGTATTCTAATAAATTTACGATTAATGTGTGTCCCTCTAAAAAGGTGTGTACAGAAAGGATGATTGTGGCAAACTAAAAATCAAAGACTCATATAATACAAGACACTCCAAGAAAAACACATATCATGTGGTGAATAAAAATATAGCCTCAAGTAATTTTACTGATGGATTGAAGACAAAAGAGGGGATGTCATCTGGGGCATCCCCAAGCTTAGATGCTTGGTTGTACTTGAATATTACCTTGAGGTGCTTTGGGAACCCCCAAGCTTAGGATCTTGCCACTCCTTATTCTGTGGTCCATCAAAACTTTACCCAAAACTTGAGAATTTCACAACAGAAAACTCAACATAAAACTCGTAAGATCTATTAGTATAATAAAAGCAAGTCACCACTTAGGTACTGTTGAAAACTCATTCCCATTTTATATTGGTGTTATATCTACTATATTCTAACTTCTCCAGGGTTCATACCCCCCAGTACTACCCATAGATTCATCAAAAATAAGCAAACAACACAATGAAAACGGAATCTATCAAAAACAGAACAATCTGTAGTAATCTGGAAACTATCCATACTTTTGTAACTCCACAAATTCCAAAAAATTAGGAAAACTTAGGCAATTTGTATATCACTCTTGTGTAAAAATATCAGAATTTTATCATGCTCCAGTGAATTTTAACTATTTTGTTATCGGGCGCAAAAGTTTCTGTTTTTCAGCAAGATCAAATCGACTATCACCATAGATCATCCCAAAGGTTTTACTTGACTCAAACACTAATTAAAACACTAAAACACAATTACTACATAATTAATATTGTGTATTTTCATAAAAATAGAAAGTAAAAATATTGGGTTGTCTCCCAACAAGCGCTTTCCTTTAATGCCTTTTATCTAGGCATTGATAATTTTATTGATGCTCACATGAAAGATAGCAACGGAAACACGAAGAGAACATCATAAAGCATGTGAAAACAACTTTAGGTCTAACATAATTCCTATGCATAGGCATTTTATAGGGAAAAGATATATCAAGACAATCAAAAATTAGCATATGCAAGGAAGAGGAAAGAAACAATAGCAATGTCAACATAATGACAGGTAATTTAGTAGCATGAAAAGTTCTACAACCATATTTTCCTCTATAATAATAATTGCATGTGGAATCATATTCAAATTCAACAATATAGCTATCACATAAAATTTTGTCTACATGATCCAGATGCATGCAAAGTTGACACTCTTCCAAAACAGTGGGATTATCACCAAATAAAGTCATGACCTCTCCAAGCCCACTTTTATCAAAAATTTCATAAGATTGATCATTCTCCAAAGTTGTGGGATCATTATTACCTAGAGTTGACACCCTTCCAAACCCACTTTCAATATTATTGCAAACATATTTATCATGAGGCTTAAATAAATTTTCAAGATCATAAGAATCATTATCACCCCAATCATGGTCATTGCAATAAGTAGTGGACACATCAAAATTAGCATCCCCAAGCTTGGGGTTTTGCATATTATTAGCACAATTGACATTAATAGAATTCCTAATAACATCATTGCAGTCATGCTTTTCATTCTTGGAGCTACCAAGTATGGGTGCAATAGCAATAATTTCATGTTTAACATAAGGAACTATAACAAGTTCGTCTCCATAGGTATCATTAATATTGGCATCATGGCCATAAGACTAGAAAGCATCATGTTCATCAGGGGGGATATTTCAATCAAATCAATGGAATCACAATTATCTATAGATTCATGCATATCATTATTTTCTTCCAAAGCAGCAGACATTCTCTCAATAAATTCTTTAACATATGCATTATGAGCATAGTTTTCATAGCAATATTTAAGTATGTCAAAATTTTCAGATTTGTAGAGAGTAATATCATACTTTTCAATCGAAGAAGCAACTTCATAAGCACCCTTAAAAGCAAACAATTCTTCAATTTGTTCGATATCATAGTAACTATAAACACCTTTAGCATAAGAAGATAAGATTTCATTATCATTAAACTCACATATGTAGGCAAGGTGTTTTTTAGGGTTCTTCGAGCAACAAGTAAAATCAGAAATTTCACATAGATTAAAAGCATAGCATAGCAAACAATTTATTTGATTCCATAAGAGTCCCCCTTTTTGGGACAAATGATGACGCACAAAATAAGCATGCTCATCTAATGATTTTCCCTCAACTAAATTAGTTGGGGTTTCAGCACCAGCACATATGGATTGAACATGATTCAAGTAGAAAACTTTAAGTGGATCCATAAACCTTTTGCTTTCTGATTTGCAATAAACACACAATTATACCAAGCAAACAAGGAAACAAACCAAGTAAGACATAACGACAAACGAAAAGAAGGAAATTTTTTTTGTGCTTTTCTGAAAACATTTTAGAAGTGGGGGAGAGAAAAAGAGAGGCAGATGGCAAATAATGTAAGTGCAAGAGATGAGAGTTTATGATAGGTACTTGGTAGGCTTGATGTAGAACCTCCCCGACAATGGTGCCAGAAATTCTTCCTGCTACTTCTTGAGGTTGCGTTTATTTTTCCCTTGAAGAGGAAAGGGTGATGCAGCAAAGCAGAGATAAGTATTTCCCTTAGTTAAGAACGAAGGTTTCAATCCAATAGGAGGTACAAGCAAGTCCCCAATATATGCACCTACACAAACTAAAAAACACTTGTACACAACGCGAAAAAGGGGTTGTCAATCCCTTCACGGTCACTTGCAAGAGTGAGATCTAATAGACATAGATATAAAAGATAATTAAATGGCAAAATAAAGTAAATACAAATAAAGTGCAGCATGGTATTTTTGGGTTTTTGGTTTTATAGGTCTGAAAATATATGATGGAAAATAGACCCGGGGGCTATAGGTTTCACTAGGGCTTCTCTCTCGAAGAAAGCATATGGTGTGTAAACAAATTACTATTGAGAAACTGATAGAAAAACGCAAAAAGTTATGACGATATCTAAGGCAATGGTCATGAATATAGGCATCATGTCCATGACAAGTAGACCAACTCCTGCCTGCATCTACTAATATTACTCCACACATCGACTGACTCCTGCCTGCATCTAGAGTATTAAGTTCATAAGAACAGAGTAACGCCTTAAGCAAGATGACACGATATAGAGGGATATATCCAATAAATATGGTAAAACCCCCATCTTTTTATACTTGATGGCAACAATACAAGTACGTGCCTCGCTACCGATATGTATCCAATGTATCTATAATTTTTTATTGTTCCATGCTGTTATATTATCATTCTTGGATGTTCTACAATCATTTTATAGCAACTTTATATCATTTTTGGGACTAACCTATTTGAGATAGTGCCCAGTGCCAGTTGATGTTTTTTGCTTGTTTTTTACTTCGCATAAAATCAATACCAAACGGAGTCCAAACAGAGCAAAACTTTTTGAAGGATTTTTCTGGGCGAGAAGACACATGATGGGCCAAAGAAGTACCCGAGGGGGCACAAACCACTAGGGCACGCCCGAGGGCCCAGGCACGCCCAGGTGGATTGTGCCCACTTCGGTGGCCTCCCGCACCGCCTTGATGTCGCTTGAAGCTACATCGGTTTTTTCCCCAAAGAGGAAGGGATGATGCAACACAACGGCGGTAGGTATTTCCCTCAAATATGAAAGCAAGGTTATCGAACCAGTAGGAGAACCAAGCAACACAACGTAAACAGCCCCTACACACAAATAACAACCACTCACAACCCGACGTGTTAAAGGGGTTGTCAATCCCTTTCGGGTATCCACGCCAGAAAGGGCGTGTGGACGGGAGAGAGTTGTAAATATTGATAGATCGAACACCAAATAAAATAAATTGCAGCAAGGTATTTTTGTGCTTTTGGTTTAATATATCTAAAAATAAAAGCAAATAAAAATAGACCGCGAAGGCAAATAATATGAGAAAGAGACCCGGGGGCCGTAGGTTTCACTAGTGGCTTCTCTCTCTCTCTCTCGAGAAATAGCAAACGGTGGGTGAACAAATTACTGTTGGGCAATTGATAGAACCTCAAATAATTATGATGATATCCAGGAAATGATCATTACATAGGCATCACGCCCAAGATTAGTAGACCGACTCCTGCCTGCATCTACTACTATTACTCCACACATCGACCGCTATCCAGCATGCATCTAGTGTATTAAGTTCATGGGAAAATGGAGTAATGCAATAAGAACGATGACATGATGTAGACGAGATCCATTTATCTATGGCGGTAGATATAGATCCCATCTTTTTATCCTTAGTAGCAACGATACATACGTGTCGGTTCCCTTTCTGTCACTAGGATCAAGCACCGTAAGATCAAACCCACTACCGGGCATCTCTTCCCATTGCAAGATAAATAGATCAAGTTGGACAGAAAAAAACCAAATATCAAAGAAGAAATATGAGGCTATAAGAGATCATGCATAAAAGAGATCAAAGAAACTCAAATACTTTCATGGATATAAAAATATAGATCTGATCATAAACTCAAAGTTCATCGATTCCAACAAACACACCGCAAAACAGTTACATCATATGGATCTCCAAGAGACCATTGTATTAAGAATCAAGAGAGAGAGAGAGAGAGATGAAGCCATCTAGCTACTAACTATGGACCCAAAGGTCTACAAAGAACTACTCACGCATCATCGGAGAGGCACCAATGGAAGTGGTGAACCCCTCCGTGATGGTATCTAGATTGGATCTGGTGGTTCTAGAGTCTGCGGTGGCTAGATGAATATTTCGTTGACTCCGCTAGGGTTTCTAGAATATTGGTGTATTTATAGAGCAAAGAGGCGGTCCGGGGGGCACCTGAGGTGGGCACAACCCACCAGGGCGCGCCTGGGCCTCCTGGCGCGCCCTGGTGGGTTGTGCCCCCCTCGGGGCACCCCCAGGCGCAGCCAGGGCCTGTTTTGTTCCTTTTGGCCCATAAAAATTCTCCGTAAAGTTTCGTGGCATTTGGAAACCATTTGATATTGATTTTCTGCGATGTAAAAAATATGGAAAAAACAACAACTAGCACTTGGCACTATGTCAATAGGTTAGTACCAATAAATGATATAAAATGATTATAAAACATCCAAGATTGTTAATAAAACAACATGGAATAATCAAAAATTATAGATACGTTGGAGACGTATCACGCCTCTTTGCTCTATAAATACCCCAATATTCCAAAAACCCTAGGGGAGTCGACGAAACACAATTCCAGCCACCGCAAGTTCCAGAAACCACAGATCCAATCTAGACACCATCACAAAGGGGTTCATCATCCTCATTGGTGCCTCTCCGATGATGCGTGAGTACTTCATTGTAGACCTACGGATCCGTAGTTAGTAGCTAGATGGCTTCCTCTCTCTCTCTCTCTCTCTCTCTCTCTTTTGATTCTCAATACAATGGTCTCTTGGAGATCTATTTGATGTTACTCTTTTTGCGGTGTGTTTGTTGGGATCCGATGAACTTTGAGTTTATGATCAGATCTATGTTTTTATCCATGAAAGTTATTTGAGTCTTTTGATCTCTTACATGCATGATTACTTATAGCCTCGTATTTCTTCTTCGAATCTTTGGTTTAGTTACTTCGACTAGATCGATTTTTCTTGCCATGGGAAGAGGTGCTTGGTGATGGGTTCGATCTTACGGTGCTTAGTCCCAGTGAAAGAAGGGGAAATGACATGTATGTATCATTGCTATTAAGGATAACAACATGGGGTCTATTCCTATATGAGTAGATCATGTCTACATCATGTCATCGTTCTTATTGCATTACTCCATTTCTCCATGAACTTAATACACTAGATGCATGCTGGATAGCGGTCGATGTGTGGAGTAATAGTAGTAGATGCAGGCAGGAGTGGGTCTACTATTCTTGGACGTGATGCCTATATAATGATCATTTCCTGGATATCGTGATAATTATTTGAAGTTCTATCAATTGCCAAACAGTAATTTGTTTACCCATTGTATGCTATTTTTCTCGAATCAAGCCACTAATGAAATCTACGGTCCCCGAGTCTCTTCATTATCATATTTGCCTTCGAGATCTATTTTTATTTTATTTTATTTTCAGATCTATTAATCCAAAAACCCAAAAATACCTTGCTGCAATTTTTACTTATTTATTTTTATCTCGCGTTCCCGCGAGATCTATTTATCCGATCTAATACAATTTTATCTATCTTTTTACCCAGGAGCGATTGACAACCCCTCTTTTACATCGGGTTGCAAGTATTTGTTCTTTGTGTGCAGGTGTCGTTCACGTAGTGTTGCGTGCTTCTCCTACTAGTTCGATAACCTTGGTCTCATCACTACGGGAAGTACCTACCGTAGTTGTGCTGCATCATCCCTTCCTCTTTGGGGAAATACCGACGTAGTTCAAGCCGCATTAGCAACCCCTACTATAACTGGGTGAGGACACCGCAAGATTGAACCCATCACAAAGCACCTCTCCCATTGCAAGAAAAACCAATCAAGTTGGCCAAACCAAATCGATAGATCGGATAAAATACAAAGCTATCTTAATCACGCATAAAAGAGTTCAGACAAGACTCAAATAATATTCATACATAATCTGATCATATATCCACAATTCATTGGATCTCAACAAACGCACCGCAAAAGAAGATTACATCGAATAGATCTCCAAGAACATCAAGGAGAACATTATATTGAAGATCAATGAGAGAGAAGCCATCTAGCTTCTAGCTATGGACCCTTAGGTCTGTGTAAACTACTCACACATCATCGGAAGGGCAGCAAGGTTGGTGTAGAGGCCCTCCGTGATTGAATTCCCCTCCGGCAGAGTACCGTAAAAGGCCCCAAGATGGTATCTCACGAGAACAGATGCTTGCGGTGGCGGAAAACTATTTTTGGTGTACCCTCTGGTATAGGGGGGATATTTGGGAATTTATAGTGTTGGGGTTAGGGTTAGGAGAGCCATGGGGGGCCCGTGAGCCCCCTGGCCGCGACCCCCTAGGGCTTGTGGCCCCCTCGTGGGCCATCTGGCCTCTTCCTGAAGCTTCGTAGGTCTCTTATTGTCCTAGAAATATCATCGTAAAGGTTCGTTCCGTTTGGACTTTGTTTGGTATTGATTTTTTGTAGAAGTCAAAAACAAGGAAAAAACAACAACTGCCACTGGGCACTAGGTTAATAGGTTAGTCGCAAAAAATGATATAATATAGCATATAAATGCATATAAAACATCCAATATAGATAATATAATAGCATGGAACAATCAAAAATTATAGATACGTTGGAGACATATCAGTGACCAAGGTGGGGGGAAACGAGACAACTTGATGTTCATTTGCTAATCAATACCATAGCGTGCAGAGAATTGACCATTGCATGTTATGCTAAGTAGTCTGAAGTCAATGAATGCATACAAGCCCCACGACTCCTATTGGCTGATTTCTCTTTTCAGGGCAAAAACAGGGAATGCGTTTTTGGATTATTTGGTTTCCGTAATGTGACTTATGCACCGGTATGAAGGGAGTAGGACAGTTGGCAAGCAATACATTGAGCTCTTCTTATTGATGAAGACAATAATAATCAAACAAAACCCCTAAGCATCATTGCAAACAGCGCATAGAAGATGGCTAATGCGACAACCACAACTACACATGCTAGTTGCTTCTTGTCTCTTGCTTTGATCTGTTGCATGTCATTGATTATTTCTTGCTTTATCGTACTAATTGTACACTCCAGATCAGTCAGTTTCTTCTTCAACTTTATGTTGTCTTCTCTGAGTAACACTACGAGCCCTGCCATGCCATTTGTCGGGGGTTTGGCGCGACATATGCCAAAGGATGGCTAATCATGATGGGGGCTAGTAAGACGTCGTCGGTGCCAGGAAACGGGATGAGGCGAAGACATGCACGCCGGCGAATCTTACCCAAGTTCAGGGCTCTCCTAGGAGATAACACCCCTAGTCGTGCTCTGCGGGGTCTCGTCATGATCACTAAGGCACTAGCAAGTACAATGGTGCTCCTCGAGTTGTATGCGAGAGGTGGAAGAAGGCAGGGCTAGCTTCCTCCTCTCTCTATGTGTGTCTAGATAGGGCTCGGAACCCTTTGCATGGGTGCCCTGGGGGGTTTATATAGGCCTTCCCCCAGGGGTACAATGGTAATCTCGCCGGGTGTAGGACCCGATTGTTAGTGTCTTCTGTCACTGGCTCCTCCGCCGGCCGCTGGGGCTCGCCACCTGGTGGGCCCTGCCGGCTGGTCTGGTACGGAGCCGACAGGCCGCCTCCGCTGCTTATAGGTCTGGCTGGCTACTTGTTACTGTAGCCGTAATGCTAATGACGCATGCTTGGTCGGGGGGCATGCCTACAGTCCCGCCGTCTGGTGGGAGATCACTGTAGCCGCACTATGTCTCCTCTGGTTTGATGGCGCGTGGACTCCGAGGGAAAAGTGGGCCGCCTGTTGGAGGCCGGCCTCCCTTGGGTCCGACTGGTCAGGTGCCGCCGCTCTCTGGGTTCTCGCTGCCTGGTAGGGCCCACCACCTGCAGGCCGTACCGACAGGCCGCCGTGGGAACAGGGTTCCGCTTGACAGTGGCGACGTCAAGGGCGGGATGGCAACAGTGTCGCGCCGTCCAGAGGTCTCGGCCGGTATGCTGTAGCCTCATCTCGTCTTGTCTTCTTTATGAGGGCGCAGACTTTGAGGGTGCCGTGGGCCGCCTGCCAGGAGCCGGCCTCTCTGGAGGCCGCCTGCTGGGAGGCGGCTCGTCTTGGGGCTGTCTTCTGGTACTTTGGCCGTCCTCTGGCAGCCGACCGCTTTTGAGCCCACCAGCTGCCAGAAGGCGGCGCTTCATCCTTGACGCTTGTTGGGCACAGCCGGCCCAAATGTCTTGAAATGCTCAGGGAATCGGGCGAGGCTACCCGTGGTCCATTACCCCGACAGTAGTCCCCGAAGCTGGTGAGGCAGCACGGTTGTCGAGCTGAGATGCCTCAGCAGTTTCCTTCTCCGCATATTCTTGCCGAATGCTTCATCCGCCTTCTAGTGTGCCGCCTGTTGGAGGTCGTCCATGACCAGGCGGATGCGTCTGATGATCTTGAAATGTCAGGGCGGGAAGATAGGTGGTGTTCCCTCTAAGCCTCTAGCCCACCGCCCGCAGCGAGCGCGCCATGCGGTGCCAGCTAGCCGGGCCAGCCTGCCACCCCACGCACGCGATGGGACGCGACAGCAAGCTGGGCCCGCCACGACCGGGCCTTGGCGTGCTGGCGGATCCGCTGCGGCCGAGGCAGACCGTTGTGATTCCGCGCGGAGTTACTGCGCACAGTAACTCGCGCAATAATTGTGGGAACGTGGGGTCGTGGGTGCAGTTAATCCCATGATCCCACGGCCCGCCCCCTCGGCTTCGCAGCCCAAGGGCTATAAGTAGGGGGAAAGAGGGGGAGCGGCAGAGCATGCACGCCCTCCTCCCCTTTGCCATCTTCATCCCCCTCCTCTTCGTTGCCGCCGCACTCCTGCGCTTTGCCAAAGCACCGCCGCAGCTCGTCGCTGGCAGCCTCCTCAGCGCCAAGCTTCTTGCTTTGCCGCGAACCTTGCCTCTGCCGCCATGCCGTTTCCTCGCCGGGTCCAGTCTCCATGAAGCGCGAGAAGGGAGGGGACTAGGATGGCTCGGTCGTCATCGCCGAACACCTCTCCTTCCTTCGCGCCACACGACGGCTGCCCGGCGTGGCCTACGTCAAGGTGCACGTTCCACCGGAGGAGGAGATCTTGTCGGCGTCGCAGGGAGGCGAGCGGGTCATCTTCCGCTTGCACTTCCTCCGCGGCTTCGGCCTGCCGGCAAGCGGATTCTTTCGCTCCTTCCTCAACTTTTACCACCCCCATCCGCATCACCTGGCGCCCAACACCGTGACGCTGCTGTCCGCCTTTGTCATGATGTGTGAGGGCTATCTTGGCATCCTCCCCACCATCGAGTTGTGGGGAGCATTCTTCTACACCAAGCTGGGCACCTCCGCCAGGGAGAAGGCGGCCCAGTGCGGTGCCTTCGTCACGGTGCGCCGTCCATCGGCGAAGAATGCCTTCCCCACCATCAAGCGTCATAGTCGGTCAAACTATGGCAGAAATCATACTTTTACGCGGAGAACGTCGACCCCGCCATGGACTCCATCAACTTGCCGCCCTACGAAGCCGGCCCTCCGGCCGAACCTCGGGCCAACCGGGGCTACAAGCCGAAGCCCCTGTCAGCCGACGCCATTGCCGCCAGCAACCGGCTCCGGGTGCTGACGGACTCAGCCGACCTCAAGGCGTCCGACCTGCTGGTCGCCTTTGTCGAGCGATGGGTTCTCCCGCTCTAAGGCCGACCTCATCTGATCTGTCGGATGAGTGGGAATCGGGAACCAAGCCGGATGTGCACGAAGGACATGTCGGCTGTTGAGGTCGCCTGCATGGTGAACGACATCTCCGACCTCAAGCTGTCGGAGGGATCTTGGCGGTTCGGCATGCGGCCGTACTCCCAGGACAACCCGCCGCCTGCCGTAAGTTCTTCAACTCTTTCCTTTTTGGTTTTTGACTTGGTCTCGGTCTTGCCGTCTTGACCAGTCGGTCCTTTGAACGCAGATCTTCATGTCTCCGGCTATGGCCGCCGTCATAGGGTCGGGTGGAGACTACCTGCCGGACCGGGCAGTGAGTGATGTGGACACCCACGATGTGGCTATATCTCCCACGTGCCGGGGCACAACTTAGAGGCATAACCGCATGGTAGGCATGTCGCAAGAGGGGTAATCTTTACACATCCCATGTACTGAATAAGAAAGGGATAAAGAGTTGGCTGACAATCGCCACTTCACACAAATATAAGTTAAACATACATCGTCCAGAGTACAATCAAGGTCCGACTACGAAACCAAAATAAAGGAAGACAACCCCAAATGCTAGATCCCCGATCATCTCAACTGGGCTCCACTACTGATCAACAGGAAACGAAACAAAACAACGATCAAGATCTTCATCGAGCTCCCACTTGAGCTGGGTTGCGTCACCTGCACTGTCATCATTGGCACCTGCAACTGTTTGGAAGTATCTGTGAGTCATGAGGACTCAGCAATCTCACACCCTCGCGATCAAAACTATTTAAGCTTAAGGGTAGGAAAGGGTAATGAGGTGGAGTTGCAGCAAGCATTAGCATATATGGTGGCTAACTTACGCAAAAGAGAGTGAGAAGAGAAGCAAAGAGCGCTCGAGAAGCTAATAGTGATCAAGAAGTGATCCTGAAGCTACTTATGTTCAAGCATAACACGAGACCGTGTTCTCTTCCCGGACTCCGCCGAAAAGAGACCATCATGGCTACACACGCGGTTGATTCATTTTAATTAAGTTAAGTGTCAAGTTTTCTACAACCAGATATTAACAAATTCCCATCTGCCCATAACCATGGGCACGGCTTTCGAAAGTTCAAACACTGCAGGGGTGTCCCAACTTAGCCCATCACAAGCTCTCACCGTCAACGAAGGATATTCCTTTTCCCAGGAAGACCCGATCAGACTCAGAATACCGGTTACAAGACATTTCGACAATGCTAAAACAAGACCAGCAAAGTCGCCCGATGTGCCAACAAATCCTGATAGGAGTCGCACATATCTCGTTCTCAGGGCACACCGGATGAGCACTACGTACAACTAAAACCAACCCTCAAGTTTCCCCGAGGTGGCGCTACAAGTGGCTCTATTTCGGAGCAACACTCAGAGGAGCACTGGCCCGGGGGGGTTTAAAATAAAGATGACCCTTGAGTCTGCAGAACCCAAGGGAAGGGGTATATGATGGTAGGTAGGCAAATGGTAAAATCAAGGTTGGGCATTGCTGGAGGAGTTTTATTCAAAGCGAACTGTCAAGGGGTCCCCATAACACCCAACCGCGTAAGGAACGCAAAAATCAAGGAACATAACACCAGTATGACGGAAACTAGGGCAGCAACAGTGGAATAAAACACCAGGCATAAGGCCGAGCCTTCCACCCTTTACCAAGTATATAGATGCATTAATTAAATAAGAGATATTGTGATATCCCAACAATAACCATGTTCCAACAAGGAACAAACTTCATCTTCACCTACAACTAACAACGCTATAAGAGGGGCTGAGCAAAAGCGGTAACATAGCCAAACAACGGTTTGCTAGGAAAGGTGGGTTAGAGGTTTGACATGGCAATATGGGGGGCATGATATAGCAAGTGGTAGGTATCGCGGCATAGCAATAGAGCGAACAACTAGCAAGCAAAGATAGAAGTGATTTCTAGGGTATGGTCATCTTGCCTGAGATCCCGCAAGGAAGAAGAACGAGTCCATGAAGAAGACAAACGAACATAGTCGAACGAATCCTCACAACCCCAGAACAAAATCGAAGCTAACGAGAGAAGCAACCCGGAAAGGAGCAAACAACATAGTAAGCAACCATCACATAAGCATGGCATGATGCGCAAACAAGTATGATGCATGTCCGGTTTAAATATGCATGGCATGGCAAAGTGCATAAACAAAACTACAAGTTAAGTGGAGCCTAATATGCAATGAGTTGCATATTGACGGAACATCCACATTCAATTATTTAGTTCTCTCTCGTTTATGTACCCAACAATATTAAATGTTGTTAACATGGCAAGGGGTGAAGCACAATTAAACCACACTATCTAAGTAATTTAAATGGGGCCGGAAACAACAAACAACAGTAATTCAGGAGAATCCCCATATGCATTTAGCAATTTAATGCAAACAACAACTTTAAACATTTTAAATGTTATTATCATGATGTGGAAGACATGTGCAAGTTGATGCAATTTTATGAAAATGTTGACATGAGCATAATATGAAGCATTTGTCATCATGGCGGAAACGAAAGGGGTGCCACGGCAACGAATCCAAAAATGATGCCACGGCAACATATCGGTTCTGGTAGCTCATGGAGATACCGGTTCAAAAGGAAGTAGCGTGCAAAAGATGGTGGGGTGATCCCGGTTACCGGGTTCCCATGAGTCTTATGGCATGGAAGCGAGAGACACTACGAACACGGTGCAAACGAAAGGGTGCATCTCGTACATCGCAAGCATTCATCCATGGGGTCAACGGCTCGGCGGTTATACCTTTGAAAATAGGTGTGGGTGGTCTTTGCGAAGATCATCCTCCCGTTCCCAGGTTGCTTCATCCTCGGTATGGTGGCTCCACTGAACTTTACAAAACTTGATAACCTTACTGCGGGTGACTCTGCTGGCAAACTCAAGAATCTTAACTGGTTTCTCCTCATAAGTCAAATCACTATCCAACTGAATCGCCTCCAGGGGTACTGTATCTCTTAGCGGTACATCTGCCATCTCAGCATGACACTTCTTCAGCTGTGAAACGTGAAACACGTCATGAACTCCTGACAATCCCTCGGGCAACTCCAACTTGTAGGCAACTTCTCCCATCCATTCCAAAATATGATACGGTCCTACAAATCTCGGGGCTAACTTTCCCTTAACTCCAAAACGTTTCACTCCTCGCAAGGGTGATACTCGCAGATATGCTCGATCTCCAATTTCATAGGTTACCTACTTGCGTTTTGAGTCTGCATAACTCTTCTGCCTGGACTGAGCAATCTTCAGTCTGTCATGAATCAATTTAACCTTCTCCTCACACTCCTTGATCAAGTCTGCTCCAAACAACTGTCGGTCTCCTACCTCGTCCCACATCAACGGTGTTCTGCACCTTCGTCCATACAGGGCTTCAAATGGGGCCATCTTCAAACTGGCTTGATAGCTATTGTTGTATGAAAACTCTGCGTATGGCAAATTGTCATCCCAACTAGATCCATAATCTAGCGCACAGGCTCTCAACATGTCCTCCAAAATTTGGTTGACTCTCTCTGTTTGTCCATCCGTCTGCGGGTGAAATGCTGTACTAAACTCCAATCTCGTTCCCAAAGTCTGGTGCAACTGGTGCCAAAACTTTGAGGTAAACTGTGTTCCTCGATCTGATACGATGGTCCTCGGAACTCCATGCAAACATACTATCTTGGACATATATATCTTGGCCAACTTTGCACTTGTATAGGTGGTTTTCACTAGGATGAAGTGAGCTACTTTGGTCAAGCGATCAACTACTACCAATATGGAATCATATCCTGCTTTGGTCTTGGGAAATCCGGTGATAAAGTCCATGCCTAGTTTATCCCACTTCCATTCGGGTATCGGCATAGGCTGTAACAGTTCTACTGGCTTCTAATGTTCTTCCTTCACACGCTGACATACATCACATACGGTGACATACTCGGCAATATCCTTCTTCATACCAGTCCACCAGAAACGTTCCTTCAAATCCAGATACATTTTGGTGTTTTTGGGGTGTATCGAGTAGGGTGAGTCATGGGCCTCGTGAAGTATTAACTTCCTGATCTCCTGGTTATTGGGTACATAAACTCGGTCCTCAAACCATAGGGTATCGTGCTCATCCTCACGAAAACCTTTGGCCTTTCCTTTGCCCATCTTCTCCTGTATCTCGGCAATCTCCTTGTCATCCTTCTGAGCTTCCCGAATTTTGTCCAGCAATGTCGACTGGACCTCCATTGTTGCAACGGATCCTCTAGGAACGATCTCCAATTGAAGTTCCATGATGTCCTCTGCTAATTCCTTTAGAAGTCCCTTGCTTTCAAGGATATTAGCATAACTTTTCTGGCTCAAAGCGTCTGCTACGATGTTGGCCTTTCCTGGATGATACTGTTGCTTCATGTCATAATCCATTATAAGTTCCAACCATCTCCTCTGTCGAAGGTTCAGCTCCTTCTGGGTGAAAATGTACTTCAAACTCTTATGGTCCGTGTACACATCACAACGGTTTCCAATAAGGTAAGGTCTCCAGGTCTTCAATGCATGTACTACAGCTGCTAGCTCCAAATCATGCGTGGCATAGTTTAACTCATGAGGTTCAGTTGTCGTGAGGCATACGAAACAACTCTCCCATCCTGCATAAGCACACATCCAAGTCCTAAGCGTGAGGCATCGCAGTACACTTGGAACTCCTTATGTATATCTGGCAGTGTTAGCACTGGTGCTGTAGTCAAGCGTTTCTTCAATTCCTGGAAACTTGCCTCGCAATCTTCTATCCATTTAAACTTAGTATCCCTCTTCAACAGTTCAGTCATTGGCTTTGCAATCTTGGAAAAATTCTCGATGAATCTCCGGTAGTATCCTGCGAGTCCAAGAAAGCTGCGGATCTCGCTAACTGAAGTGGGTGCCAACCATTCAGTGACTGCCTGAATTTTGCTGGGGTCTACTGCTATACCTTCTCCCGATATAACATGTCCAAGGAACCCGACTTCCTTCAACCAAAATTCGCATTTGCTAAACTTAGCATACAACTGGTGTTCCCTGAGTTTCTCGAGAACTAAGCGCAAATGCTCCTTGTGCTCCTCCTCGTTCTTCGAGTATACCATAATATCATCAATAAACATCACAACAAACTTGTCTAAATACTCCATGAACACCTTGTTCATCATGCTCATGAAATAGGCAGGGGCGTTAGTCAGTCCAAATGACATGACCGTGTACTCGTATAATCCATATCGTGTTGTGAACGCTGTCTTCGGTATGTCCTTCTCTCGTATCTTCAACTGATGATACCCCGATCGCAAATCGATCTTCGAAAACACTTTAGCTCCTTGCAACTGATCAAACAGATCGTTGATCATCGGCAGTGGGTACTTGTTCTTAATCGTCACTTCATTTAATGCTCGATAATCAACAACCATCCTCAGGGATTTATCCTTCTTCTCAACCAAAAGTACTGGGGCTCCCCAAGGTGATGAACTTCTTCGGATGTATCCTTTCTCCAATAACTCCTTGATCTGTTTCTTAATTTCTTCCAGATCATTTGCGGGCATCCGATAGGGTCTCTTGGATATTGGTCCTGTACCTGGCAACAGCTCTATCAAAAACTCAATGTCTCTATCCGGTGGCATGCCTGGTAACTCCTCTGGAAAACATCCGGGTAATCCTTCACTACAGGCACTTCCTCCTGAACAACTCCCGTAAGGGCATTCACTTGACTCCTCCTAGGCACATGCCTAGATACATACTTAATCCTTTTTCCTTCCGGGGTGGTGAGATAAATCGACTTACTAGCACAGTCAATGCTTCCTCCAAACTTTGACATCCAGTCCATACCCAATATCACATCCAATCCTTGTGACTCCAAGATAATTAGGTCGGACGGAAAAACATGTGTGCCAATGGTTAAGGGTATCTGGTCACACCATCGGCTAGCCATATACTCTGCTCCGGGTGAACTCACTAAAAGAGGGGTCCTAAGGGTTTGGGTTGGTAGTTTAAACTTATCCACGAATCCCCTTGATATGTATGAATGCGATGCACCAGTATCGAAAAGAACAAGAGCGGTAAATGACTTAACCAAAAACTTACCTATTACCGCGTCCGGCTGCTCTTCAACCTCCTCCACGTTAACGTGGTTCACTTGTCCTTTGTTGAATGGATTGTTTCTTCCCAGCGCTCCCATTTCCATTTCCATTCTTTCCTTCAGGGCACTCCATGGCGTAGTGTCCAGTCTTCCCGCACTTGAAACAAGTAACATGACTTAAGTCCCTTTTGGCGGGTGTGGCTGGGTTGGGGCGGTTATGATTATTGTTGGTTCCGTTCCCATTCCCATTCTTAGAACATTGTGGTTATGCGATCCTCCTCCAGTGTGGTTGTGACCTCCATGGTTATGAACAAGTCCTCCCGAGTTCGGGGTTAGGCGAGGCTTCTGCTGAGCTCCTGAGTTATACTTCCCTTGTCCATACTTCCTCTTGCGGCTCTCAATCTGCTGCTTCCCTTCAATCATAAGAGCCTTATCTACCAACTCCTGGTAGTTGTTGAAGGTTGCTACCATCAACTGCATACTCATCTCATCATTCAGCCCTTCCATAAACTTCTCCTGCTTCGCGGCATCTGTGGCCACATCATCAGGGGCAGCGAGATAACTTGCTAAACTCATCCACGTACTGAGCCACAGTACGGTTCCCCTGGCGTAAGTTGCGGAACTCCCGCTTCTTCATTTGCATAGCTCCAGTGGAGACATGGGCTGTGCGGAAAGCTTGCTGAAACTGGTCCCAAGTGACATTGGCTATAGGAAAAGTGGCTGTGTAATTCTCCCACCATGAGGCTGCTGGTCCATCCAATTGATGTGCGGCAAAGCGCACTCTCTCAGCATCTGTGCAACCTGCGGTGGTCAACTCCCTTCCAATACGGCGTAGCCAATCGGTCCGCAACTATGGGCTCGGTGCTACTGGAAAACACCGGCGGCTATAACCTTAGAAAACGGGCTAGGTTGTCCATGGGCGGTGGGTTGTTGTTGTTGTTGTTGCCCCGATTCTGAACTAGCAATTGCATCAAGGTATTCTGCTGTTGGATTAACTGGGTGAGCTCCGGTGGGAAGGCAAAACCGGTGTCACGTCTCGGAGGCATCTGAGGGGTTTAGATGGAAGAGATTTAGAATAGAGAAGGGGGTCTAATGAGAAAACACTACCCATATGCACATGAGACAAACACAATCATTTCACTCAATCAATCAAGCAAGGGCATACAAATGATCTAGAACTATCGCACAAGTGCTCAACTACTACTAAATACATGGGGGAATACTAGTGATATATGGCAGTCATCTAGAAATTTTGATCGGTGGAAGACTCCATGATGTCTGCTCCAGCTTCGTCTTCAAAGTCATCATCACTAGGATCGGAATCGGTGTCTTCGATGATGATGTAGTCCTCGGGGCGTATCTCCTTGGGTTCTTCTTCTTCTTCTATTGATGCTGGTCCTCCCATGAATACTCCGATCTTCTTGACTAAGTCGTCATTCTTCTCTAGTAGTGTCTTGATTTCCTCCTCATATCCATCGCGTGTAAACTTGAGTTCTTCCTCCAGCTCAATGATCCTAGTCTTCGCCTTCTTCAAGTCCATCATGTCCGCGCACATCTAGTTTTCCTGACGTCGAATGTGCTAGTTTAACTCCTGGATGAAAGCTGCAATGGATCCATCCTTCCTGGTGCTGATTACTTCCCATTGCTCATCTCGGCGCCCACAAATTTGGTAAATAGTGTCCTTAAGTTCCTTGTTTTAAACTTCTCCAACGCATCCAATGGTAATGTGGGCTGCGATGCTCTTGCCTAGACTCTAGGTGGGTGCTTCGAAAGAAAACTCTATGGGTTTAGAAGTTGGCGAGAACGTCCTTCCTGGAACTTGTACTTGTATCCTCCAGCGCTCCTCTTCAGGTAAAGTGGCGTTGTATGTCTTGGTGAAACTTGGTATTCCAATGTTCAGGTACCTAGTGACTTCCTTCAAGTGACGTCCAAAAGGTGTGTGTTCATCCAGTTGTGCAAACTTGTTCTTCATCTCCGTCATCCTAAAGAGTAGAAAATGGAGAGGAGTCAGAAATGAGAAGAGAGGTGTGACCTAGGGTTATCTTAGTGGTCTTGTCCTACACTCAGCGTGTGCTCTGATACCATCTTGTAGCGACCAGACCTCAGATGGTCAAGTCTCTGTGCTTCAGTGTCATCCCTGGATCGGTAATGCTGACACACACAGTACTTGAAGGATTTATAACAGAGTAGCAATCACACACTTATTACATCGAATGTCTCAAGAGAGAACTTATTACAATAATATGGCTTAAGGCCATCTAATACGATAACAGCGGAAGGCTTGGAAGATAAAGTGAGTCCATCAACTCCAACGGCATAGCTGAGCTGCACGACAACGACCTAACGAACCTTACTCCTCGTCTGAAAAGTCTGCAACATAATACGTTGCAACCCGAAAACGGGTCAGCACATGGAATATGCTGGCAATGTAACACAGTAGAGCAAGAACAGAATAATGCTATCACTACATGCATATTTGGCTGGTGGAAAGCTCTATGGTTATAGTTTTGCGAAAAGCCAATTTTTCCCTACAACATAGGAATAGATTTTATTTAACTATCATGGTAGTTGAAACATCATTGAGAAGGTTCCTCCAACTCGATCCCAATTAAAGTGATTAACAACCCAACAATATTATTTAAGAGTGATGAGATACATGTGATAATCCAAGTACTAGATACTCAAGAATTGTCCATAACCGAGGACACGGCTAACCATGATTAGATTGTACACTCTGCAGTGGTTTGCGCACTTTTCCCCACAAGACTCGATCGCCTCCGTTTGATTTCTCGCACTACATGGTGTTTGAGAAACGGATGACCGAGAAACAGTCTTTCAGAAACATTAAATATCTACTCCGGATAGACCATACCAAACCTACATCCCACTACCTGCTGATCTGCCTCTTCAAGAGCTTCACGTAACTTACTCAACTATGCTAGAGCCCATAATAGCTTGTGGCTGCACACGGAAGTTTCTAGCATGAATCATCTCAGTTCCCTTTGAGCCTGGGTGGCGGTCCATAGGAAGATCACACAGGTACTCCGGGATTTCCAAAAAATACAGGCAACACTAGGTACTCCAGGTGCCTCAATCCACCCAGATGTTTGATTAAGTTGCTACCTTAAGTTAAACCATTAATTAACAATCTCACATCTGTCATGGATTTCACTCAAACCCAAACCACGTCTACGAGCATAGCGTAGCATAGCATAGTATATATAAGCAACGCGTAGAGTAACTCCCAAGGGTTTGAATGTAACAGGGCAATAGGTTCTACCTCATCGACTACTTCCCAACCCACAAGTTAATGACATCCTAATCATGCAATGTTTGAGGATTGAGACTAATGCATAAAAACTGGGTGATAAAAGGGATATGATCAAAGTGTTACTTGCCTTGCTGACGATCTGTGAAACCTAGGGACTCGTAGTAGCACGCTTCGCACTCCGGGTGTTCTGTCGCAAGCAAACAATAGCATACATAAGTAACAAGCAACGATGCACAAGCAAAACTCAAACAAAAGAGGTTGACCAGAAGTTTCAACTTAAGAACTCCGATTCGCAAAAAGAATCAAATCAAATGGAGCAACGAAACTCAAACGGCGAAAGAAAGAAGCTTCGTTTACTAATCTGAAACTAGGTCAAATTTTACAGTGGAAAAAACTTGTTTGAGTTGGTTAAGAGGAAAGAGGGTTTCGAGACGAAACTCCAGGCGCTTGAATCGCCTGATTCCGACTAACGAGCGAAAAGAAAAATAGAAACTAAGATCAGATCAGAAATCACGATCAGAGAAAATCGCGGAATAAATCCGATAAAAGAAAACTGCCGAACAGACTAACGAACGAGCGTTCGTTGGCTGTTTCTAACGGGCGAAGAACCGTTCGTTAAAACGATCATTCGGACGAACGTCCGCCAAATAGAAGAACCGAGAAAAACCGACAAATCCTAAAAAAATGGATCTAGGGTTCTAAAAAAACCGGTCGGTCTTTATAAAAAAAACGGCGGCGGGGCGCGGCGGCTACCTCCGGTGAGAGGTCCGGCGGGGCGGCGGCGCGGACTGCAGCGACGGTGGCGGCAGCAGGCAGCGGGGAGGCGGCGGCGGCTTGGCGCGGCGCGGGCGGCGGTGGTGTGGTGTGGTGTTGGGGGCGGGGGTGGCAGCGTATATAAGGGCGGGGCAGGGCGGCTTGGAGGAGGGGGCAAGACGCGGCGGCGGAGAGGAGTCCGGCTCGGAATCCTAGTCCGAGTCGGCGGCGGCGGCGCTCGCGGGGAAGGCGGCGGCGGCCTGGCGCGGCTGGGCCTTAGGCCCGGTCGACGCGGGAACCTCTTTTTTTAAAATAATTTCACCGACCGAAATAAATCCTAAAAAAATAAATAAAAATCTAAAAATGCCAAAATAATTTTCGCCGTCTAAATAAAATATTTAGAACGAGATGAACATTTTCTTGGCCCTAAAAATGCAATTTTGGAAAAAGTGCAATTTTTCTAATGCAAACAAAATTGAAATAAAATCCAAATAAAACAATTATTTGGTTTTAATATTTTTCCTCCAATATTTCAATTATCTTGGAGAAGTCATATTATCTCCTCTCATATATTTTAGTGTGAAATATTTTTGGATAGAAAATAATTAAAAGCAGGAAATCCCCAACTCTCTTTGAGGGTCCTTGAGTTGCTTAGGATTTCGAGGATCGCGAGACGAAAAGCGAATAAAATATGATATGCATGGATGACTATGTATAACATTCCAAATTGAAAATTTGGGATGTTACAAACCTACCCCCCTTAAGATGAATCTCGCCCTCGAGATTCGGGTTGGCTAGAAAATAGGTGTTGGTGGTCTTTGCGAAGATCATCCTCCCGTTCCCAGGTGGCTTCATCCTCGGTATGGTGGCTCCACTGAACTTTACAAAACTTGATAACCTTACTGCGGGTGACTCCACTGGAAAACTCAAGAATCTTAACTGGTTTCTCCTCATAAGTCAAATCACTGTCCAACTGAATCACCTCCAGGGGTACTGTATCTCTTAGCGGTACATCTGCCATCTCAGCATGACACTTCTTCAGATGTGAAACGTGAAACACGTCATGAACTCCTGACAATCCCTCGGGTAACTCCAACTTGTAGGAAACTTCTCCCATCCGTTCCAAAATACGATACGGTCCTACAAATCTCGGGGCTAACTTTCCCTTAACTCCAAAACGTTTCACTCCTCGCAAGGGTGATACACGCAGATATGCTCGGTCTCCAATTTCATAGGTTACCTCCTTGTGTTTTGAGTCTGCATAACTCTTCTGCCTAGACTGAGCAATCTTCAGTCTGTCACGAATCAATTTAACCTTCTCCTCAGAATCCTTGATCAAGTCTGGTCCAAACAACTGTCGGTCTCCTACCTCGTCCCACACCAACGGTGTTCTGCACCTTCCTCCATACAGGGCTTCAAATGGGGCCATCTTCAAACTGGCTTGATAGCTATTGTTGTATGAAAACTCTGCGTATGGCAAATTGTCATCCCAACTAGATCCATAATCTAGCGCACAGGCTCTCAACATGTCCTCCAAAATTTGGTTGACTCTCTCTGTTTGTCCATCCGTCTGCGGGTGAAATGCTGTACTAAACTCCAATCTCGTTCCCAAAGTCTGGTGCAACTGGTGCCAAAACTTTGAGGTAAACTGTGTTCCTTGATCTGATACGATGGTCCTCGGAACTCCATGCAGACATACTATCCTGGACATATATATCTTGGCCAACTTTGCACTTGTATAGGTGGTTTTCACTGGGATGAAGTGAGCTACTTTGGTCAAGCGATCAACTACTACCCATATGGAATCATATCCTACTTTGGTCCTGGGCAATCCGGTGATAAAGTCCATGCCCAGTTTATCCCACTTCCATTCGGGTATCGGCATAGGCTGTGACAGTCCTGCTGGCTTCTGATGTTCTGCCTTCACACGCTGACATACATCACATACGGCGACATACTCGGCAATATCCTTTCTTCATACCGGTCCACTAGAAACGTTCCTTCAAATCCAGATACATTTTCGTGTTTTCGGGGTGTATCGAGTAGGGTGAGTCATGGGCCTCGTGAAGTATTAACTTCCTGATCTCCTGGTTATTGGGCACATAAACTCGGTCCTCAAACCATTGGGTATCGAGCTCATCCTCACGAAAACCTTTGGCCTTTCCTTTGCCCATCTTCTCCTGTATCTCGGCAATCTCCTTGTCATCCTTCTGAGCTTCCTGAATTTTGTCCAGCAATGTCGACTGGACCTCCATTGTTGCAATGGATCCTCTAGGAACGATCTCCAATCGAAGTTCCATGATGTCCTCTGCTAATTCCTTCGGCAGTCCCTTGCTTTCAAGGATATTAGCATAACTTTTCCGCCTCAAAGCGTCTGCTACGATGTTGGGCTTTCTTGGATGATAGTGTAGCTTCATGTCATAATCCTTTATAAGTTCCAACCATCTCCTCTGTCAAAGGTTCAGCTCCTTCTGGGTGAAAATGTACTTCAAACTCTTATGGTCCGTGTACACATCACAACGGTTTCCAATAAGGTAATGTCTCCAGGTCTTCAATGCATGTACTATGGCTGCTAGCTCCAAATCATGCGTGGCATAGTTTAACTCATGAGGTTTCAGTTGTCATGAGGCATACGAAACAACTCTCCCGTCCTGCATAAGCACACATCCAAGTCCTAAGCGTGAGGCATCGCAGTACACTTGGAACTCCTTATGTATATCTGGCAGTGTTAGCACTGGCGCTATAGTCAAGCATTTCTTCAATTCCTGGAAACTTGCCTCGCAATCTTCTGTCCATTTAAACTTAGTATCCCTCTTCAACAGTACAGTCATTGGCTTTGCAATCTTGGAAAAATTCTCGATGAATCTCCGGTAGTATCCTGCGAGTCCAAGAAAGCTGCGGATCTCGCTAACTAAAGTGGGTGCCAACCATTCAGTGACTGCCTGAATTTTGCTGGGGTCTACTGCTATACCTTCTCCCGATATAACATGTCCAAGGAACCCGACTTCCTTCAACCAAAATTCGCATTTGCTAAACTTAGCATACAACTGGTGTTCCCTGAGTTTCTCAAGAACTAAGCGCAAATGCTCCTTGTGCTCCTCCTCGTTCTTCGAGTATACCATAATATCATCAATAAACACCACAACAAACTTGTCTAAATACTCCATGAACACCTTGTTCATCATGCTCATGAAATAGGCAGGGGCGTTAGTCAGTCCAAATGACATGACCGTGTACTCGTATAATCCATATCGTGTTGTGAACGCTGTCTTCGGTATGTCCTTCTCTCGTATCTTCAACTGATGATACCCCGATCGCAAATCGATCTTCGAAAACACTTTAGCTCCTTGAACTGATCAAACAGATCGTTGATCATCGGCAGTGGGTACTTGTTCTTAATCATCACTTCATTTAATGCTCGATAATGAACAACCATCCTCAGGGATTTATCCTTCTTCTCAACCAAAAGTACTGGGGCTCCCCAAGGTGATGAACTTCTTCGGATGTATCCTTTCTCCAATAACTCCTTGATCTATTTCTTAATTTCTTCCAGATCATTTGCGGGCATCCGATAGGGTCTCTTGGATATTGGTCCTGTACCTGGCAACAGCTCTATCAGAAACTCAATGTCTCTATCCGGTGGCATGCCTGGTAACACCTCTGGAAAAACATCCGGGTAATCCTTCACTATAGGCACTTCCTCCTGAACAACTCCTGTTAGGGCATTCACTTGACTCCTCCTAGGCACATGCCTAGATACATACTTAATCCTTTTCCCTTCCGGGGTGGTGAGATAAATCGACTTACTAGCACAGTCAATGCTTCCTCCAAACTTTGACATCCAGTCCATACCCAATATCACATCCAATCCTTGTGACTCCAAGATAATTAGGTCAGACGGAAAAGCATGTGTGCCAATGGTTAAGGGTATCTGGTCACACCATCGGCTAGCCATAAACTCTGCTCCGGGTGAACTCACTAAAAGAGGGGTCCTAAGGGTTTGGGTTGGTAGTTTAAACTTATCCACGAATCCCCTTGATATGTATGAATGCGATGCACCAGTATCGAAAAGAACAAGAGTGGTAAATGACTTAACCAAAAACTAACCTATTACCGCGTCCGGCTGCTCTTCCACCTCCTCCACTTTAACGTGGTTCACTTGTCCTTTGTTGAATGGATTTGGCTTCTTCCCAGCACTCCCATTTCCATTTCCATTCTTTCCTTCAGGGCGCTCCATGGCGTAGTGTCCAGTCTTCCCGCACTTGAAACAAGTAACATGACTTAATCCCTTTTGGCGGGTGTGGCTGGGTTGGGGCGGTTATGATTATTGTTGGTTCTGTTCCCATTCCCATTCTTAGAACCATTGTGGGTATGCGATCCTCCTCCAGTGTGGTTGTGACCTCCATGGTTATGAACAAGTCCTCCCAAGTTCGGGGTTAGGCGAGGCTTCTGCTGAGCTCCACAATTATACTTCCCTTGTCCATACTTCCTCTTGCGGCTCTCAATCTGCTGTTGCTTCCCTTCAATCATAAGAGCCTTATCTACCAACTCCTGGTAGTTGTTGAAGGTTGCTACCATCAAATGCATACTCATCTCATCATTCAGCCCTTCCATAAAATTCTCCTGCTTCGTGGCATCTGTGGCCACATCATCAGGAGTGTAGCGAGATAACTTGCTAAACTCATCCATGTACTGAGCCATAGTATGGTTCCCCTGGCGTAAGTTGCGGAACTCCCGCTTCTTCATTTGCGTAGCTCCATTGGAGACATAGGTTGTGCGGAAAGCTTGCTGAAACTGGTCCCAAGTGACATTGGCTATAGGGAAAGTGGCTGTGTAATTCTCCCACCATGAGGCTGCCGGTCCATCCAATTGATGTGCGGCAAAGCGCACTCTCTCAGCATGTGTGCAACCTGCGGTGGTCAACTCCCTTCCAATACGGCGTAGCCAATCGTCCGCAACTATGGGCTCGGTGCTACTGGAAAACACCGGCGGCTATAACCTTAGAAAACGGGCTAGGTTGTCCATGGGCGGTGGGTTGTTGTTGTTGTTGTTGCCCCGATTCTGAACTAGCAATTGCATCAAGGTATTCTGCTGTTGGATTAACTGGGTGAGCTCCGGTGGGAAGGCAAAACCGGTGTCACGTCTCGGAGGCATCTGAGGGGTTTAGATGGAAGAGATTTAGAATAGAGAAGGGGGTCTAATGAGAAAACACTACCCATATGCACATGAGACAAACACAATCATTTCACTCAATCAATCAAGCAAGGGCATACAAATGATCTAGAACTATCGCACAAGTGCTCAACTACTACTAAATACATGGGGGAATACTAGTGATATATGGCAGTCATCTAGAAATTTTGATCGGTGGAAGACTCCATGATGTCTGCTCCAGCTTCGTCTTCAAAGTCATCATCACTAGGATCGGAATCGGTGTCTTCGATGATGATGTAGTCCTCGGGGCGTATCTCCTTGGGTTCTTCTTCTTCTTCTATTGATGCTGGTCCTCCCATGAATACTCCGATCTTCTTGACTAAGTCGTCATTCTTCTCTAGTAGTGTCTTGATTTCCTCCTCATATCCATCGCGTGTAAACTTGAGTTCTTCCTCCAGCTCAATGATCCTAGTCTTCGCCTTCTTCAAGTCCATCATGTCCGCGCACATCTAGTTTTCCTGACGTCGAATGTGCTAGTTTAACTCCTGGATGAAAGCTGCAATGGATCCATCCTTCCTGGTGCTGATTACTTCCCATTGCTCATCTCGGCGCCCACAAATTTGGTAAATAGTGTCCTTAAGTTCCTTGTTTTAAACTTCTCCAACGCATCCAATGGTAATGTGGGCTGCGATGCTCTTGCCTAGACTCTAGGTGGGTGCTTCGAAAGAAAACTCTATGGGTTTAGAAGTTGGCGAGAACGTCCTTCCTGGAACTTGTACTTGTATCCTCCAGCGCTCCTCTTCAGGTAAAGTGGCGTTGTATGTCTTGGTGAAACTTGGTATTCCAATGTTCAGGTACCTAGTGACTTCCTTCAAGTGACGTCCAAAAGGTGTGTGTTCATCCAGTTGTGCAAACTTGTTCTTCATCTCCGTCATCCTAAAGAGTAGAAAATGGAGAGGAGTCAGAAATGAGAAGAGAGGTGTGACCTAGGGTTATCTTAGTGGTCTTGTCCTACACTCAGCGTGTGCTCTGATACCATCTTGTAGCGACCAGACCTCAGATGGTCAAGTCTCTGTGCTTCAGTGTCATCCCTGGATCGGTAATGCTGACACACACAGTACTTGAAGGATTTATAACAGAGTAGCAATCACACACTTATTACATCTAATGTCTCAAGAGAGAACTTATGACAATAATATGGCTTAAGGCCATCTAATACGATAACAGCAGAAGGCTTGGAAGATAAAGTGAGTCCATCAACTCCAACGGCATAGCTGAGCTGCACAACAACGACCTAACGAACCTTACTCCTCGTCTGAAAAGTCTGCAACATAATACGTTGCAACCCGAAAACGGGTCAGCACATGGAATATGCTGGCAATGTAACACAGTAGAGCAAGAACAGAATAATGCTATCACTACATGCATATTTGGCTGGTGGAAAGCTCTATGGTTATAGTTTTGCGAAAAGCCAATTTTTCCCTACAACATAGGAATAGATTTTATTTAACTATCATGGTAGTTGAAACATCATTGAGAAGGTTCCTCCAACTCGATCCCAATTAAAGTGATTAACAACCCAACAATATTATTTAAGAGTGATGAGATACATGTGATAATCCAAGTACTAGATACTCAAGAATTGTCCATAACCGAGGACACGGCTAACCATGATTAGATTGTACACTCTGCAGTGGTTTGCGCACTTTTCCCCACAAGACTCGATCGCCTCCGTTTGATTTCTCGCACTACATGGTGTTTGAGAAACGGATGACCGAGAAACAGTCTTTCAGAAACATTAAATATCTACTCCGGATAGACCATACCAAACCTACATCCCACTACCTGCTGATCTGCCTCTTCAAGAGCTTCACGTAACTTACTCAACTATGCTAGAGCCCATAATAGCTTGTGGCTGCACACGGAAGTTTCTAGCATGAATCATCTCAGTTCCCTTTGAGCCTGGGTGGCGGTCCATAGGAAGATCACACAGGTACTCCGGGATTTCCAAAAAATACAGGCAACACTAGGTACTCCAGGTGCCTCAATCCACCCAGATGTTTGATTAAGTTGCTACCTTAAGTTAAACCATTAATTAACAATCTCACATCTGTCATGGATTTCACTCAAACCCAAACCACGTCTACGAGCATAGCGTAGCATAGCATAGTATATATAAGCAACGCGTAGAGTAACTCCCAAGGGTTTGAATGTAACAGGGCAATAGGTTCTACCTCATCGACTACTTCCCAACCCACAAGTTAATGACATCCTAATCATGCAATGTTTGAGGATTGAGACTAATGCATAAAAACTGGGTGATAAAAGGGATATGATCAAAGTGTTACTTGCCTTGCTGACGATCTGCGAAACCTAGGGACTCGTAGTAGCGTGCTTCGCACTCCGGGTGTTCTATCGCAAGCAAACAATAGCATACATAAGTAACAAGCAACGATGCACAAGCAAAACTCAAACAAAAGAGGTTGACCAGAAGTTTCAACTTAAGAACTCCGGTTCGCAAAAAGAATCAAATCAAATGGAGCAACGAAACTCAAACGGCGAAAGAAAGAAGCTTCGTTTACTAATCTGAAACTAGGTCAAATTTTACAGTAGAGAAAACTTGTTTGAGTTGGTTAAGAGGAAAGAGGGTTTCGAGACGAAACTCCAGGCGCTTGAATTGCCTGATTCCGACTAACGAGCAAAACGAAAAACAGAAACTAAGATCGGATCAGAAATCGCGATCAGAGAAAATCGCAGAATAAATCCGATAAAAGAAAACTGACGAAGAGACTAACGAACGAGCGTTCGCTGGCTGTTTCTAACGGGCGAAGAACCGTTCGTTAAAACGATCGTTCGGACGAACGTCCGCCAAATAGAAGAACCGAGAAAAACCGGCGAATCCTAAAAAAATGGATCTAGGGTTCTAAAAAAATCGGTCGGTCTTTATAAATAAAACCGGCGGCGGGCCGCGGCGGCTACCTCCGGCGAGAGGTTCGGCGGGGCGGCGGCGCTCGGCGGCGGCGCGGATTGCGGCGACGGCGGCGGCGGCAGGCGGCGGCGCGGCGGCGGTGGCTTGGCGCGGCGCGGGCGGCGGTGGTGTGGTATATAAGGGCGGGGCGGCTTGGAGGAGGGGGCAAGACGCGACGGCGGAGAGGAGTCCGGCTCGGACTCCTAGTCCGAGTCGGCGGCGGCGCTCGCGGGGAAGGCGGCGGTTGCGGCCTGGCGCAGCTGGGCCTTAGGCCCAGTCGGCGCGGGAACCTCTTTTTTTTAAATAATTTCGCCGACCGAAATAAATCCTAAAAAAATAAATAAAAATCTAAAAATGCCAAAATAAATTTTCACCGTCTAAATAAAATATTTAGAACGAGATGAACATTTTCTTGGCCCTAAAAATGCAATTTTGGAAAAAGTGCAATTTTTCTAATGCAAACAAAATTGAAATAAAATCCAAATAAACCAATTATTTGGTTCTAATATTTTTCCTCCAATATTTCAATTATCTTGGAGAAGTCATATTATCTCCTCTCATATATTTTAGTGTGAAATATTTTTGGAGAGAAAATAATTAAAACCAAAAATCCTTGTTTTAAAGATTTGATAGAGATCAAATTTGAAAACCGGGAAATCCCCAACTCTCTCCGAGGGTCCTTGAGTTGCTTAGGATTTCGAGGATCGCGAGATGAAAAGCGAATAAAATATGATATGCATGGATGACTATGTATAACATTCCAAATTGAAAATTTGGGATGTTACAGTATCTGTGATTCACGAGGACTCAGCAATCTCACACCCTCGCGATCAAAACTATTTAAGCTTAAGGGTAGGAAAGGGTAGTGAGCTGGAGTTGCAGCAAGCACTAGCATATATGGTGGCTAACTTATGCAAAAGAGAGCGACAAGAGAAGCAAAGCACAGTCGAGAAGCTAATAGTGATCAAGAAGTGATCCTGAAGCTACTTACGTTCAACCATAACACGAGACCGTGTTCTCTTCCCGGACTCCGCCGAAAAGAGACCATCACGGCTGCACACGCGGTTGATTCATTTTAATTAAGTTAAGTGTCAAGTTTTGTACAACCAGATATTAACAAATTCCCATCAGCCCATAACCGCGGGCATGACTTTCGAAAGTTCAAACCCTGCAGGGGTGTCCCAACTTAGCCCATCACAAGCTCTCACGGTCAACGAAGGATATTCCTTCTCCCAGGAAGACCCGATCAGACTCGGAATCCCGGTTACAAGACATTTCGACAATGGTAAAACAAGACCAGCAAAGCCGCCCGATGTGCCGACAAATCCCTATAGGAGTCGCACATATCTCGTTCTCAGGGCACACCGGATGAGCACTACGTACAACTAAAACCAACCCTCAAGTTTCCCCGAGGTGGCGCTGCAAGTGGCTCTATTTTGGACCAACACTCAGACGAGCACTGGCCGGGGGGGGGGGGGTTAAAATAAAGATGACCCTTGAATCTACAGAACCCAAGGGAAGGGGTATATGGTGGTCAGCAGGAAAATGGTAAAACCAAGGTTGGGCCTTGCTGGAGGAGTTTTATTCAAAGAGAACTATCAAGGGGTCCCCATAACATAAGGAACGCAAAAATCAAGGAACATAACACCGGTATGACGGAAACTAGGGCGGCAAGAGTGGAACAAAACACCAGGCATAAGGCCGAGCCTTCCACCCTTTACTAAGTATATAGATGCATTAATTAAATAAGAGATATTGTGATATCCCAACAATAACCATGTTCCAACAAGGAACAAACTTCATCTTCACCTGCAACTAACAACGCTATAAGAGGGGCTGAGAAAAAGTGGTAACATAGCCAAACAACGGTTTGCTAGGAAATGTGGGTTAGAGGCTTGACATGGCAATATGGGAGGCATGATATAGCAAGTGGTAGGTATCGCGGCATAGCAATAGAGCGAATAACTAGCAAGAAAAGATAGAAGTGATTTTGAGGGTATGGTCATCTTGCCTGAGATCCCGCAAGGAAGAAGAACGAGTCCATGAAGAAGACAAACGGACGTAGTCGAACGAATCCTCACAACTCTAGAATGAAACCGAAGCTAACGAGAGAAGCAACCCCGAAAGGAGCAAACAACATAGTAAACAACCATCACATAAGCATGGCATGATGCACAAACAAGTATGATGCATGTCCGGTTTAAATATGCATGGCATGGCAAAGTGCACAAACAAAACTCCAAGTTAAGTGGAGCCCAATATGCAACGAGTTGCATATTGATGGAACATCCACATTCGATTATTTAGTTCTCTCTTGTTTATGTACCCAACAATATTAAATGTTGTTAACATGGAAAGGGGTGAAGCACAATTAAACCACACTATCTAAGCAATTTAAATGGGGCCAGAAACAACAAACAACAGTAATTCCGGAGTATCCCCATATGCATTTAGCAATTTAATGCAAATACCAACTTTAAACATTTTAGATGTTATTATCATGATGTGGAAGACATGTGCAAGTTTATGCAATTTTATGAAAATGTTGACATGAGCATAATATGAAGCATTTGTCATCGCGGCGGAAACGAAAGGGGTGCCACGACAACGAATCCTAAAATGATGCCATGGAAACATATCGGTTCCGGTAGCTCATGGAGATACCGGTGCAAAAGGAAGTGTGGCGGGAGCGTGCAAAAGATGGTGGGGTGATCCCGGTTATCGGGTTCCCATGAGTCAATGGCATGGAAGCAAGAGACACTACGGACACGGTGCAAACGAAAGGGTGCATATCGTACATCGCAAGCATTCATCCACGGGGTCAACGGCTTGGTGGTTATACCTTCGAAGTGCGCGGTTCGGGACGGTTCAGGTTCGGGTTCGGAGGGATGTAGATGAAAGTAGTTGTTCGTGGAAGTCTTGGGAGTCATGGTACATGTTTGAGAAGCGGTAGAGGTACGGGTCTTCGACAACGGTCGTCGTACATGTTCCGAGGTCGATGGTAGAGGTTCTCGCGATCTCGGCGATGGTAGTGGTACACGTTCGTTTTCGGAGAGGTACTTGATGAATCCAATGTTTTCGGGACGACGGTAGTGGTACATGTTCTAGGTAGTGGAACTTGACAGATCCGAGCTCTTCGAGGGTCGTCGTGGTACTCGTTCAAATTGTAGTCGGACATGTTCAAGAAGAAACTTATGCGGCGTCGTGGAACTTGGCACATCCAAAGGGTACTTGACGGGTCCGAGGTCTCCGGCCGTAGTGGTACTTGTTGTTACATGTAGTCGAACTTGAGGTGCTCCTGGCATCGGACATGCGGCGTTGGACAGAACCATGGTGACGTTCAGCCGCTACCCCACGTCCATGACGAAAAATGGAGCTCGGGCAGGGAGTCGAAGCAGCAGGTAGGGGCATGATGCAGGGTCGACAACTGAGGGAATTGGCGCAGGGGACGTCCAGAAGCTGCTGCTGGGGGCCCTCGTGGCGGAACTGCAGCGGCTTGATGGGCGTCGCGGCTCCGGGAACATGGCGGGGACGGTAGAGGCGAACACAGAGAAGAGGAGGCAGGGCATGGCGCTGTTCGACGCTGGACTTGCGCGGTCAAGGGAGGAGCGGGCGGCGGCCTCCGGGCAACAAGGATCCGGGCGAGGACGTTGAGGCGGGCAACAGAGGCGCTGCTCTAGTCGTGGTCGCGCCAGCGACCGAACATGGCGGCGGGGGCTTGCCGTGGCGCACTGGTGACTGGGGCCAGGCGGCAGGAGGCAGAGCATTGGCACCATGCGTGTGTACGTGTGTGTGGCGGCGCTGTGGGAGGACGAGAGGGAGAGGGTGAGGATCGGTCGGGGCTAGGTTAAACAGGGCGCCGGCTGGGCCTTGGGCCTTTTGGTGGAGATGGAAAAGGCCATAGGCCTGGTCGGATGGGCTGCAGTCTCTCTTCTCTCTCCCACTCTCTTCTCTTAACCATTAAGAGAAAAGAAAATAGATAGAAGAATAAAAATATAAAGAGAGGGTTAGGGATGGAATTTGGGCATGGGGGTTATATTCCCGGACTCACAAGAATGTGTATGATCCAAGAAAAAATGGAGTGGGCATTTTTCAAATTTGAAATTCGAACTCATTTGATTTAAATTCAAATGGTTCGAATAAAAAGTGAGGGTTAGGAAGGTCCAAAAATGTTTGGATTTTTGGTGGAGCTCTGAAAAATGGAGAAAGGATATATAGCAAATTTAGAGGCCAAGAGTTGTGATAACAAAGGCATTGGGATTTTGCAAGTGTGTTAAGGTGAATTCCAAACTACTGGAATATTTGATATAGCTCCCTAATATTGGGGTATATGTTGTAAAGAGAATCACCACATGAATTCCCTCGGTTTAAATGGACCGAAGATCCATACGATTTATTTAGTTGAGCTGGAAAGATTAAAGACATGATGGCATGATGCAATGCACATGATGCAATGATGAATGCAACGAACCAAACAAATCACACGACGAAAACTCAGAAATCAAGGAAGGCATCTGAAGCTCTGGTCTTGGGGCGTTATAGGTGGAGACTACCTGCCGCACCGGGCAGTGAGTGATGTGGACGACCCCGACTTGGGGGCGGCTGCCTTGGAGGACGACGCCATAGGCGGCAGCGATGGAGCGGGCGCCTCCGAAGACGTGGGAGGCATAGAGACCTGGCCTCATGATGACGAGGATGAAGACAAGCGGCGCCATGCGTGAGGTGCCGGCAGGGCGGACGCAGGCCCTTCCGCCGAGCCGGCTGCTCAAGGAGGCACGCGCAAGTGCAAACAAGGTGCCGCCTTGTTTGGCATCACGCCAAAGAAGCCCAAGAACCCGACCGCCGTGACCAAGTGGAGGGAGGCCGCTGCGAGGGCGACCAAATTTCAGAAGCTTCCGAAAGCACCTCCCATGGTGTCGGGGTAAGTGTCCTTTCCTTGTGCTTTTTCTCTTTGGTTGATTCTATCTGAGCTTTTCTGCTTTACTTTCCTGTCTTAGGGCTCCGCTCTCTCTTGAGAAGTCGGCCACCGCCTCTGTCATCGCGTCAGGGGAGACTTCTGTCGCCACCCGGGAATCGATCCTGCAGCCGACCTCTGGGACGCGCAGGAACGAAACACGCGGGAGGTGCGTGAGGTGCGGGAAGTCGCCCGCAGGGAGCAGGCGGAGGCCGTCGCGTTGAAGAAACTGGCGGAGGCTGAGGCCGATGCCACGGCGAAGAAGCGGGCCGAAGAAGTTGCATACTGCCAAGCGTCATTGTTCGTCATCCCCCTGAACTCCGCGCCGCCGCCTCCGGAGTTCACGGCGCCGACTGGGGGAGCCGGCGGTGAACAGCCGGTCATGGAGAGGGGAGCTAGCGACGTCGCCATTCCGGAGGTAGCCGTGCCTTCGCCACCGCCGGTTGACAGGTCACAGGATAAGCAGCCGGTGACCCCGCTGGTGCCACCAATCGGAAACGAGATGGTGACGGGCCCGACTCCTGGGGCCCGCACACCATTGCGCCGCCGAGGTGCGAAGGCGACCTCGGCGCCAAGACCGCTGGAAGTCGGCGCCGCGAGCTCGTCGGCCCCAGAGGCCGAAGCAACCAGCGCCGCTCCTGCCGAATGGGTGCGCGGAGGCGGAACAAGCATTTTGAACCAGGCGATCCTGGACGTCCAGGCCAAGCTCCGAACCGAGGCCACCGCTCTTCAGCAGTGCAATAGGGCATTCCTAGATTCGCGAGCGGCCATTCGGGTATGCTCTTTATTTCTTTGTCTTTGATTTTTGTACTTCTTTGTAGCGGCGCGCCGGCGAACCCACTGGGTGTAGTCCCCAAGTTTTGGGCCGGCTGCTGAGCAGGCGGCCCGGAACTTCACTTGGCGGGCTCTGAGTGCTAACTTTTCTTCTATCTTCATTGCAGGACTATCATAATCTTCGCGCAGCCACCTTCAACTCCAACGTCCGGGAGCTGGACCGACGGACCACCGACTTGTCGGAAACCCGGAGTAAGTCCATGTTTCCCTTCTCTGTTGGGGCGCAATAGCGCACCCGCGGGCTGTTGTCCCAAAGATTCGGGCTGACTGCTGAGCAGTCGGGCCAGATCTCCCTGGCAACTATACTTTTTTCGTTGGTTACTGACATCTTTTTCTTTCTCCACTCTTGCAGAGGCCAATGTCATCCTGCAACAGTAGCTGGGTGAGGCCAACACCGTGTTGCGTGCCAAGGAGGCAGAGTGCAATGAGCTGGCCCATGAGCGTGACCGACTGGCCACGCAATTGGCGGAGCAGGCGGAGCTTCTCCAGACGGCCCGGAAGGAGGCGGAGGTAAGGGAGTCCAATCTTCTTGCTGAGTTTGAGACCGAACGCTCCACCTGGGCCGACAAGGAGGTGCTGCTGAAATCCGGCTTCGGCAGGATTGAAGACATGGTTGATGGTAAGTTTTCTTCTTTCTCTTTTTCTTTCAGCTGCCGGTTGCTGACCGAGCCGGCCTCCAGCTTCTAAGTTCTAACTTATTTGCTTTCTGTGTGTGCAGACTTCTTTCCTGGCCATTCTGACGCCGCCAACGAGGCCATCGAGGCTTATCGTGAGGAACGGAGGGCGGAAGGCGTGCAGATCGTTGCCGATGCCCCCCGGACCCTCAGCGAGCAACTCCTCAGCATCCAAGCCCACCTTCGGCCGGCTCATCGGATGCTGCGCCTTCAGCATGTCGGGGCTCAGGCGATCTCCGCCCTTTGGCCAGACATGCCGACTCCGCGCACTCCCAGTCGGACTGCCGGCTGGCTGGAGGTGGCGGCCAGCCGACTCGAGGCCTAGAAGGGCTCTTCGGCCTGGGCTGGAGCGCGCCGGGCCTTGGAGTTTGTCAAGGTGTGGTATCCTGGGCTAAACCTAGCCCAGTTGGCCACGTTTTGGCAGGAGGCCCAAGAGGAGCTGGTGGCGGTGGAGCGCGACCTCGTCAGACGGGCAGTGGCGATCGCCGACTACACCGACACCAGCATCTTCGTTCCTGAGCTGGCTGAGGATGGAGTTGAGGCGCCACCGGAGTGGTTCGGACTGAACTCGGAGGACGACGAAGACTTGACCGAGGTGATCGACTCCAGTGACGAGGGGGAAGACGAGGGAGGAGACGAGGAGGGCGAGGAAGGCAAAGAAGATGCGCCAGCTTGATCGTGCCTCGAACAATGGGCCACACTCGAGCGCGCCGACTATGGCTGGAGGCGACCAAGCGGAAATCGACCAGCCGTCCACTCCACCAACCGGCCCCACCGACTCTGCCAGCCAACCGGGCCCCTCTTCAGCTCCATAGGCCGCCAACTTATCTTTATTTTCCCTATTTTATCAGTGTCGAGAAACTTTGTTAAATTTGCACAATTCCACCCGCGCGGTGTATTTCAAACTCTGTTGAATGCTGACCAAGGGCCTTTTGTCATGTAAATATGCTTTCTCTGAAGTTACGCTCTTGCCGTGTTCTGACTTGTCTTGTTTTCTGCCCCTTGGCCTTTTTCCTTTGCCGCCCTCCCTTGGCTGTTGTCTTGCCAGGCAACATCCACTCCGTGGACTGTTGGCTGGTCAAGTACTTAGCTGCTTTTGGGAGGGAAAGTACTTAGCCGACTAGAGCTTTAACAAGTTAAGTAGAAACTGGCCGGCCGTCTATTTCAGCAGCCAACCGATGAGGCGGGAAGCCGACCTGAACTATGTGCGTGCTTGGGGTCCTTAGCCATTGTTTATGTGGACACCCTTTCCTGCATGTAAATCCTGCCCACCGGATAGTCGCTCTGCGAGCTGCGGCTTCTGGCAGGAGAGGGATTGCCAACACACTACTTGTCCGACTGCAGGAAGCACCACATAGTACAAGGCGGCGAGCCCCCGGGCCGACTGGTCGAACCTGGTGCCAGGCGGAAATAATGAAATGACACATTCATAGGCATACCATTTATCATATATAGAGAAGAGGGTAGTCCCTGAGCTCTTCTCGGGGGACCCGGAGTCTTCGTACTTAATACAAAAGGTAGCGTGGTACATACTGCATCAACTGTAAAATCTTCAAAGGAGGTTTGCATTCCACGGCCGCTCTGTCTCTTTGCCGGAGTCGTCTCTCTTGCGTGCTCTGGGCTTGTGAGTATCGATCAAGTAGTAGGAGTCGTTGCCCAAAACTTTGCTAACGATGAATGGGCCTTCCCAAGGTGCCGAGAGCTTGTGCTGGCCGGCTGTTCGCTGGATCAGTCGGAGCACAAGATCTCCCTCCTGGAAAGATCTTGCCTGACCTTCCGGTTGTAGTAGCGGCGTAGACTCTGCTGGTAGATAGCGGACCGGCTGAGTGCTAACAGCCGGCCCTCCTCCAATAGATCGACATCGTCTTCACGCTCTTCTTTTGCTTCTGCCTCGGTGTACATGGTGACGTGAGGTGAGTCGAACTCAATGTCCGTCGGGATGACGGCCTCGGCACTGTAGACGAGGAAGAATGGAGTGAAGCCGATTGACTTCTTCGGAGTGGTGCGGAGGCTCCAGAGGACGGCTGGCAGCTCATCAATCCAGCAGCCGGCCGACCATTCCAGGGGCTCGACCAGTCGGGGTTTGACGCCGAAAAGGATAAGGCCGTTTGCTCGCTCAACTTGACCGTTTGACTGCGGATGGGCAATGGACTCTAGGTCCAGTCGGATGCCCTGCGTCGCGCAGAAACGGGCCAAGGCTCCTTTGGGAAAATTTATGCCATTATCCGTGATGATGATGTGTGGTACTCCATACCGAGTGGTGATATCTACAATAAAGGTCACGGCAGTCGGACCATTCAACTTCTTTATTGGCTTTGCTTCTATCCACTTAGTGAATTTGTCCACGGCAACAAGCAGATGGGTCATGCCGCCGCGTGCTATTTGGAATGGTCCCACCATATGCAAGCCCCAGATGGCAAAAGGCCATGTTAAGGGGATGGTCTTGAGTGTAGAAGCCGATAGATGTTGCTTTGAGCTGAACTTCTGACAGCCTTTGCAATGCTTGACTAGATGCTTGGCATCTTCCAAGGCAGTCAGCCAGAAGAAACCGTGGCGGAAAGCTTTGGCCACGAGTGACCAGGAAATCGCGTGGTGGCTGCATTCGCCTTGGTGGATGTCTTTGAGGATTGCTTGGCCTTTCTTTGCTCCATGCAGGGCTGGTACACACCAGTGACACTGCGCCTCACAAGTTCTCTGTTGACAATTGTGTATGCTGGTGCTCGACGTTGCACTTTTCGGGCTGAGATCTCATCAGTCGGCAGCTCTTTGTTCACCAGAAAGTTGAGGATGGGCTGCACCCATGAAGGTGCTGCTATTTCTTCGACTACCAGAACTACAACTTGCATGAGGGCGGTTGGGTTGGGAGGTGGCGGGTTGGAGGCGGCCACCGCTTGCTGTGTTAATGAAGTCCCTGGGCCGACTGCCGCAGCCCCCGGGCCAGGTTCTGAAGTCCCTGGGCCGGGTGCGACTGCTTTGGGAGGGGCCAGCACAAAGATGGATTCAGATTCCAGAGAAGGCTTGATCGATGGCTTGAGCAGGCGCTGAAGGGAGACACCGGCTGGTATTGCTTGCCGGGTGGAGCCGATTCGTGCCAAGGCCTCTACTTGCTCATTGTCAGCTCTTGGCATGTGAAGGAACTCACACCCCTCGAAGTATCCACTGAGTTGCTGGACGAAAAAACGGTAGCTTGCCATGTTTGCATCCTTGGCATCCCAGTCGCCAGAAGACTGCTGGACCACCAAGTCGGAGTCGCCGTAGCACAGGATCTGGCGGATGCCGATTTGTTTGGCCAACCGGAGGCCGTGTATTAGTGCTTCATACTCGGCCACATTGTTGGAGGCGGCAAAATGGATTTGCAACGTGTACTTGATCTTGTCGCCTTTGGGAGAGGTGAGGATGATGTCGGCTCCCAAAACAGTGCGCATCTTTGAACCATCAAAATGCATGTGCCAATGGGTGGAGTCCGGCACTGGCGCCAGGTATTGGGTCTCGGCCCAGTCGACGAGGAAGTCGGCCAGTGCTTGGGATTTGATGGCGGTGCGGGGCTGGTAGTAGATGGTGTAGGGGGCCAACTCGATTGCCCATTTGGCTACTCGGCCAGAAGCATCTCTGTTGCCAATGATCTCAGCAAGGGTAGCAGTGCAGACAACAGTGATTGGGTGCTCTTGAAAGTATGGCTTCAGCTTCTTGGAGGCGAAATGCACACCGTAGCACATCTTCTGATAGTGGGAGTAGTTCTGCTTGGAGGCGGACGACACTTCACTCAGGTAATACACCGGCCTCTGGACTGGTAACGCCTTGCCGTCTTCCTTGCGCTCCACAACTATGATTGTGCTGACCACCCGGCTGGCGGCGGCGATGTAAAGGTACATGGGCTCTTTAGCAGTAGGAGCCGCTAGGACAGGCGGCGCGGTCAACATCTTTTTCAGCTTGAGAAAAGCGTCATCCGCCTGGTCGTTCCACTCAAAATGAGCGGTCTTCTTCATGAGCTGGTACAGGGGAAGTGCCTTCTCGCCCAGCCGACTGATGAACCAGTTGATGGATGCTAAGCAGCCAGTGAATTTCTGGACGTCTCGCAGTCGGGTGGGCTTCTCCATCCTCTCGATGGCTTTGATCTTCACAGGGTTGCACTCAATGCTGCATTCTGAGACCAGGAAGCCATGGAGCTGGCCGGCTGGTACTCCGAACACGCACTTTTCTGGGTTGAGCTTGATTTGAAATCGACACAGATTTTCAAAGGTTTCTTTGAGGTCTTTGAGGAGCATGTTGCGCCTCTCTGTCTTCACCACGATATCGTCTACGTAGACATGGGCATTTCTGCCGAATTGCTTGAGGAGGCACTTCTGCATGCAATGCTGAAAAGTGGCACCGGCATTCCTCAGGCCGAATGTCATGGTCAGGTAGCAAAAGGCTCCAAATGGTGTGATGAATGCGGTCTTCAGACGGTCTGTCGGGTTCAGCTTGATCTGGTGATACCCTGAGTAGGCATCCAAAAAACTCAACAGCTCGCATCCAGCTGTGGAGTCTATCACTTGGTCTATCCGTGGCAGAGCAAACGGATCCTTCGGGCAGGCCTTGTTGAGGCTGGTGTGATCAATGCACATGCGCCACTTGTTATTCTTCTTCAGTACTAGGACTGGGTTGGCGAGCCATTCTAGGAAGAAAACTTCCGTAATGAAGCCGGCTGCCAACAGATGGGCGATCTCTTCTCCAATGATTCTTCTCTTCTCCTCCGACAGTCGGCAGAGGGGTTGCTTGACTGGCTTGGCATCTTCTATGACATGTAGCTTGTGCTTGGTGAAATCCATCGAGACACCCGACATGTCTTTGGGAGACCATGCAAAGATGTCCCGATTCTCATGGAGGAAATCGACGAGCTCGCTTTCCTATTTGCTGTCAAGGTTTGCACCTATGATAGCATACCTCTTCAGGTGCTCTGGGTCCAACAGTATCTTTTTTGTCTCCTTGGACGGCTTGAAGGATCCTTCGGCTTCCGACTCCTTGGTATCGTGGGGGATGTCCGGCTGCTTGCCGGCCATGGCCACAACTTGGTCAAGGAGCCGCTTTTCGGCAGCGATCACCAGAGACTCGGCCAACCGGCTGCTGGCGGCTGCACAGTCGGACGACTTCTAATAATCTCCGGAGATGGTGATGACTCCCTTGGCGCTTGGCATCTTCGTCTTGAGGTAGGCATAATGTGGCACCGCCATGAACTTGGCTAAAGCAGGTCGGCCAAGCAGTGCGTGGTACGGTCTTTCCAAGTCGACCACCTCAAACCAGATGGGCTCTCGACAGAAATGGTCTTTATCCCTGAAGAGGACATCCATTTGGATCTTGCCGATTGGTGAGTGAGAAGGGCCAGGAACTATGCCGTGGAAGACAGTCCGACTGGGCAGGAGATGCTTGGGTTTGATCTTCAACTTCTCCATGGTATCACAGTACAGGATGTTGATGCTGCTGCCGCCATCTATCAAGATTTGGGAGAAACGAGTAGCTCGCCTCTCCGTGGCAAAGGTGGCATCCAACACCAAAGCGTAAGAACCCGGAGAAGGCATCACTTCCAGATGATCAGCCCTGCTCCAACCGATGAGCCTCTCTGACCAGTGCATGAACTCTAGTGCTTCAATGGCTACAACATTCACCTCATGAGACTGTCAACGCCGGCTGCGCCTGTCATCGGCCATGCTGGTGAAAACAACATATGCTCCATGTTCTTCAGGGAATTGATCTTGAACGGCGTCGACTGCTGGATGGGCCGCCGACTGCTGAGGAGGCGGAGGCGGCTGACCAGCAGGCGGCGGCGGCGGTTGCAGCCCTTCACCCTTGGAGATTCGTGTGAGCCAATGACACTTCCGGGTGGTGTGGTTGGACAGATTCGCGCCGCTGTGGAACTTGAGGGAGCATCAAGAGTCTGCTCATAGGAGAAGGCGGGTAACTAGTTGGGCTTGCCGCCCTTCTGGCGCTTGGGAGGAGGTTGTCTTTCCGGCTGCCGGTCTTTGATTGCTGCCACCTGCCGGATGGTGGAAGCCGGCATCGGGGCTTTCCGCTTGTTGTCGCTTTGCTGCTGTCGCCAACTGGTGTCACCAGCCGGGGTCCGAGGAGCTTGAGGAGCCACCTTGCCAGATCCATCAACTTGAATCTCCGTCTTCATAGAGGAATCGGCTGTGCCGTACTTGTCCGCTATGATTAGCAGCTCGTCGAGGGTCGTCGGCTCATCGCAGAGGAGCCGGTGTTTGAGCAAAGTGCCTTCTCTGCACCCGGCCGTGAAGTACTCGATGGCATGCACCTCGTGAATGCCCTCGCAATAGTTGCGCAGCTCAGCCCAACGCATGAGGTAGTAGCGAGTCGATTTGTTGGGGCCTTGGACGCACAAGGAGAGCTGACGAGGCTTGGGCGGCCGCTTGTATGTGCTGGTGAAGTTGCGGACGAAGGCCTCAATGAAATCAACCCAGCAGTTGATGATGCGAGGCTTCAGGTTGTTCAGCCATGTCCGGGTGGTGCCCTGGAGCATGAGTGGAACATACTTCACAGCAATGCGCTTGTTGCCGTTTGCTATGCTGACGGATGTGGAGTAGTCAACCAGCCAGTCCTCCGGCTTCACGGAACCAGTATACTTGGGCGTATCTCTTAGGAGCGTGAACCCTTTGGGGAAGGGCTCATCTCTGATGTGGGGGCCAAAGCAAGGCGAGCCCAGTGCGCCTTCTTCTTCTAGCACCAGGGACCGGTTGAGACGATCGATCCGGTGGCGAGCATCATTCTCTCCGATTCCTTCTCGGGGGCCGAGCCGGCCCCCAAGACTCGGATGATCAACAGGAGGCGGGGACACACGCCTTTCTCTGCGCTGAAGAGGCCGGTAGCCACTTGATCGTTCCACCGCACGAGGGCAGCTGTCTTGGTCGCGCTCGATGGTGATGTGTGTCTGGCTGCGGCTGGCAGCCGGCTCCTTGTCTCGTTGTCCGCGGTTGCCATTAGTCGACGTCTGGGACATCATGCCATGCTCCTGGCGGGGAGGCAGGTCGTCGTTTCGCCGATTGGGGTCCTCGAAGTGGCAGCCGGCTTCTTGCTACTCGGCATCATCATCGATGAGTCGCTGGACGCGCTCCGTCATGTGGCGACGCTCGTTGCCTTTGAGGTTGTCCATCTCATCTGCTACCACTTGGGCAACTCGTATGTTCTCCATAGGCGTCACGTAGACGGGGCGATCAGCGCCGAACATGCTGGCAATGGCTGCGTCGCGCTGTCGGACCATACTGACGCGGCTAGGCCCACCAGGAGCCGGCGTGCCGCCAACGGCGCGGTCCATCTCGCGCTGATAAGCCTCCGAAAGGCGTCTCATGCTAGCTAGCTTCTTGGCACTCTCGACAAGCTGGACGCGGCGGGCTTCCAGCGTCTCGGCGTCGGCGTCTTCTGCGATGGGTGCAGACAGGTCTTGCAGCGTTGCCTGGAGCGGGTCCTGGGTACCGTCACCGGAAACTCCATCATGGCTGATGACGAGCACCTCCGTGACGGTGCTGCCGTAGCTGTCGGCGCGAGGGAGAGGATCATCAATGATGACAACGTTGGTAGGGAATGCATCAAGCGACGCTGTGTCGGAGTCGACAAGCATCGGGTCGGTGGAGCCAACCGACTCGAAGTTGGCGGTCAGCTCGTTGGCGACGTGAAGCTGGTCGAGGAGGTTGACGAGACGGCTCTCGGGGACATCGTTGCCCGCGTCGGATGCAGGCTCGTCGGAGAGGTGTATCTCGCCAACAAGGTCGGCGAGGCAGCTTGCCACGCATGCGACCTCGGCGCCATGCAACGTGTCGGCGCAAACGCCATCCGGCGTGCCTGGCTGGCTGCGCTCAGCAGGGAGGAAGAGGGTTCCCGTCCAGAACAGATCTCCGGACGACGGTGCACCTAGCCCCATGGTGGGCGCCAAATGTCGGGGGTTTGGTGCGACATATGCCAAAGGATGGCTAATCATGATGGGAGCTAGTAAGACAACGCCAGTGCCAGGAAACGGGATGAGGCGAAGACATGCACGCCGACGAATGTTACCTAGGTTAAGGGCTCTCCAAGGAGATAACACCCCTAGTCCTGCTCTGCGGGGTCTCCGCATAATCACTAAGGCACTAGCCAGTACAAGGGTGCTCCTCGAGCTGTATGCGAGAGTTGGAAGATGGCAGGGCTAGCTTCCTCCTCTCTCTATGTGTGTCTAGATCTAACAGGGCTCGGAACCCTTTGCATGGGTGCCCTGGGGGTTTATATAGGCCTTCCCCCTAGGGGTACAATGGTAATCTCGCCGGGTGTAGGACCCGATTGTCAGTGTCTTCTGTCGCCGGCTCCTTCGCCGGCCACTGGGGCCTGCCGCCTGGTGGGCCCTGCCGGTTGGTCTGGTACGGAGCTGACAGGCCGCCTCCACCACTTGCGGGTCTCGCTGGCTGGTTGTTACTGTAGCCGTAATGCTAATGACGCATGCTTGGTCGAGGGGGCGTGGCTACAGTCCCGCCATCTGGTGGGAGATCACTGTAGCCGCACCATGTCTCCTATGGTTTCATGGCGCGTGGACTCTGAGGAAAAAGTGGGCCGCCTGCTGGAGGCCGGCGTCCCACAGGTCCGACTGGTCAGGTGCCGCCGCTCTCTGGATTCTCGCTGCCTGGTAGGGCCCGCCGCCTGCAGGCCGTACCGACAGGTCATCATGGGAACAGGGTTCCGCCTGACAGTGGCGACGTCAAGGGCGGGATGGCAACAGTGCCGCGTCGTCCGGAGATCTCGGCCGGTACGGGACACTGTGGCCATGCCCCGCCCTGGATATGGGGATGATGGGCTACGCTGTAGCCTCATCCCGTCTTGTCTTATTTATGAGGGCGCAGACTTTGAGGGCGTCGTGGGCTGCCTGCCAGGAGCCGGCCTCTCTGGAGGCCGCCTGCTGGGAGGCGGCTCGTCTTGGGGCCGTCCTCTGGTACTTTGGTCGTCCTCTGGCAGCCAGCCGCTTTTGAGCCAGCCGGCTGCCAGAAGGCGGCGCTTCATCCTTGACGCTTGTTGGGCGCAGCCGGCCCAAATGTCTTGAAATGCTCAGGGACTTGGGCGAGGCTACCCGTGGTCCATTACTCTGACACCATTCTTCATCCAGCCAGTTAACCCGCCATATGCAGTTTTTCTCGAGAGAATCCACTAGTGAAATCTACGTCCCCCGGGTCTATTCTTTATCATATTTGCTTCAAGATCTATTTTTATTTTCTTTTGCTTTTAGATTTATTATTCCAAAAACCCTAAAATGCCTTGCTGTGATTTTTTATTATTTATTTTATTTTGCGTTTCCGTGATATCTATTTATCCAATATACTACAAACCAATCTATCTTTTACCTGAGAGGGATTGACAACCCCTCTTACGCATTGGGTTGTAACTATTTGTTCTTTGTGTGGAGGTACCATTTACATAGTGTCGTACTCTCGTGCAATGACAAGCGAATAAACACTCATATTGAGAATAACACATCTAGCATGGAAAAACATCGCCCACCCCGTATCGTGTCATGAGCGGTACGAGCACACAAAAAGGAAATTATTTTGAAAATTAGAGATGGCACATACAAATTTGCTTAGAACAGCATGGAAATACCGCATATAGGTAGGTATAGTCGACTCATATGGCAAAAACTAGGTTTAAGGATTTTGGATGTACAAGTAGTAATCCCACTTAGTACAAGTGAAGGCTAGCAAAAAGATTGAGAAGCATCCAACCAAGAAACAAAAAATCTCATAAGCGAGCATTAAGCATAACTAACACTCAATAATGCACCACAAGTAGGATGCAATTTCATTGCCTAACTATTGACTTTTGTGCTTGCATAGGGAATCACAAACCTTAACACCAATATTCTTACTAAAGCATAATTACTCAACAACATGACTCACATATCACTATCATCATATCTCAAAACTAGTACAAATAATCAAGTTTATTTGGTCCAATGATCCTCATGAAAGTTTTATTATATATTTCTTGGATATATATCACTTTGGGACTAATTTCATATATTGCAATAGCTTCTAACAAGCTCAAAAAAATTTAAGTGAAGAACATAAGCATAAGTATTTCTTCAAAATTTTCAACTCTCAAAATAATCTAAGTGAAGCATAAGAGTAAATAACAAACCACTCCAAAAAGATATAAGTGAAGATCAAGTGAGTAGTTAAGTAAATGGGTAGCTATTTAAGGACTCTCGCTTATTTAAAAAAATTCAAATCTAAGTATTTTATTCAAACAACAAACATAACAAGATAAAATGACATTCCAAGCATAGCACATCTCATGTGAAGAAGCAAAAACTTAGGCTCAACCGATACTAATCGATAATTGTTGATGAAGAAAGGTGGGATGCCTACCGGGGCATCTCCAAGCTTAGATGCTTGATACTTCTTGAAATATTATCTTGGTATGCCTTGGGAATCCCCAATCTTGAGCTTTTTTGTCTCCTTAATTCCTTTTATATCACGGTTTCCCTAATCTTAAAACTTCATCCACACAAAACTCAACAAGAAGTCATAATATAAGTTAGTATAAATCAATGCAATAACCTTATCATTCTCTACAGTAGCAAATCACTAAAATTATTATTTAACATTGCATACTAAATGCCTCTACATATTTAATATTCCTATCCTCAAATAGAATCATTAAGAAAGCAAACATAACTGTAATCTGTCTAAATAGGATAGTCTGTAAAGAATGCAAGAACATTCATACTTATTTAACTCCAAAAATTCTGAAAATTTACCACATGTAGAAAAATTATCATAGCTTACTTTTCGAAAAAATCAACATTTTATCACATTCTGACATTTCTGAGGAATTTTTGCAACACCAATAAACTTTCTGTTTTCAAACAGCAACATGTAGACTTGCAAAATAAGCATGGTAAAGGCTATCCTTGCTACTTTTATTCAAATAAAAGATTCAAAACATTATTCTAAATACCAGCAATCAAATCAAAACAAAATAAAATGATGCTCCAAGCAAAACTCATATCATGTGATGAATGGAAATGTAGCTCCAAGTGAGGTTACCGATATTGTTGGAGACGAAAGAGGGGACGCCTTCCGGGGCATCCCCAAGCTTAGTTGCTTGGATCTTCCTTGAATATCACCTTGAGGCGCCTTGGACATCCCCAAGCTTAGGGTCTTTTCACTCCTTATTCTCCTCATATCGATATCTCAACCAAAACTTGAAAACTTCAATCACACAAAACTTAATGGAACTCCGTGAGATAGGTTAGTCTGATAAAGACAAATCATTCACTTCGGTACTGTCAAAGCTGAGATTCATAATTGTTCTCACACAATGCCTAATGTACCTTGTTATTTCCACAATTTATATTGAGCAATATAAGTCATAGAAACTAGATAACAAGCAAACTATGCATTGAAAACATAATCTGTCAAAAATAGAACAATCTGTAGTAATCTTTACTCTAACCATACTTCTGCTAATCCAAAAATTCTGAAAAAGATAGTACAACATAGGGAATTTGTATATCAATCTTGTGTAAAAAATTCAGAACCTTTTGTCTCTTCTGTGATTTTTGAAAATTGTTTTACTGGACGCAAAAGTTTATGTTTTCCAACAGGATCAAATCAACTATCACCAAACACAATCCCAAAGGCTTTACTTGGCACTTTATTGAAACAAAAGCTATAAAACATGATTACTACAGTAGACTAATCATGTCAACACACAAAAACAGTAGATAAAAGTGTTGGGTTGTCTCCCAACAAGCGCTTTTCTTTAATGCCTTTCAGCTAGGCATGATGATTTCAGTGATGCTCACATAAAAGATAAGAATTGAAACATAACAAGAGCATCATGAATCACATGGCAAGCACATTTAAGTCTAATCCACTTCCTATGCATAGGGATTTTGTGAGCAAACAATTCATGGGAACAGGAATCAACTAGCATAGGAAGGCAAAACAAGCAAAACTTCACGATTTTGAACACATTTAGAGGACACTTGATAATATTGCTATATGTAATTGCATATTCTCCTCTCTCATAATAATTTTCAGTAGCATCATGAATGAATTCAACAATATAACCATCACATAAAGCATTCTTTTCATTATACACAAGCATAGAAATTTTATTAATCTCCACATAAGAAAATTTATTCTCATCAATAGTAGTGGGAGCAAACTCAACAAAATAACTATCATGTGATTGAAAATTAAAATCATGATGACAAGTTTCATGGTTATAATTATTCAATATAGCATACATGTCATCACCATAATCATCACAGAGAGCAACTTTGTTGTCATAATCAATTGAGACCTCTTCCGAAATAGTGGATTCATCACTAAATAAAGTCATAACCTCTCCAAATCCACTTTCACCAATATAATCATCATAAATAGGAGGCATGCAATCATCATAGTAAATTTTCTCATCAAAACTTGGGGGACTAAAAATATCATCTTCATCAAACATAGCATCCCCAAGCTTATGGCTTTGCATATCGTTAGCCTCATGGATATTCAAAGAGTTCATACCAACAACATTGCAATCATGCTTGTCATTCAAAGATTTTTTGTCAAACATTTTATAGAATTCGTCTTCTATCTATTGAGCACAATTTTCCTTTCCATCATTTTCATGAAAGACATTATAAAGATGAATAATATGATGCAACCTCAATTCAATTTTTTTGCAGTATTCTTTTATAAGACAAGCTAGTGATAAAACAAGAAACTAAAAGATTCGATTGCAAGATATAAAGATATACCTTCAAGAAGTCACCTCCCCAGCAATGGCGCCAGAAAATAGCTTGATGTCTACTACACAACTTTATTCTTGTAGACTCGTGTTGGGCCTCCAAGCGTAGAGTTTTGTAGGACAGTAGCAAATTTCCCTCAAGTGGATGACCTAAGGTTTATCAATCCGGGGGAGGCATAGGATGAAGATGGTCTCTCTCAAACAACTCTGCAACCAAATAATAAAAAGTCTCTTGTGTCCCCAACACACCAAATACAATGATAATTTGTATAGGTGCACTAGTTCGGCGAAGAGATGGTGATACAAGTGTAGTAATGATAGTAGATATTGATTTTTTAATAGTACTCCCTCAGTAAACTAATATAAGAGCGTTTAGATCACTATTTTAGTATTCTAAATGCTCTTATATTAGTTTACGGAGGGAGTAACAATAAAAAACAGCAAGGTAGTAATTGATAAAATGAAGCACAAATGGTATTGCAATGGTTGAAAATGAGGCCTAGGGTTTGAACTTTCGCTAGTGAAATCTCTCAACAATGCTAATATAATTGGATCATATAACCATCCCTCAACGTGCGATGAACAATCACCCCAAAGTTCCTATCTAGCGGAGAACATAAGAAGACATTGTTTGTAGCTATTCTTTCCGATCGATCTATCCAAGAGTTCATACTAAAATAACACCAAGTTACTCTTTCCGATCGATCTATCAAGAGTTCGTACTAAAATAACACTAGTTATTCTTTCTGATCAACCTATCAAGAGTTTGTACAAAAATAACACCAAAGCAAATTCAGATTCATAATAATCAATCAAATAGAAAGAACCTCAAAGAGTGCCCCAAGATTTCTACCAGAGAAACAAAACACGAGAACGTGCATAACCCCTATGCATAGATTACCCCAATGTTACCTCGGCAATCCGCAAGTTGAGTCCCAAAACACATATCAAGTGAATCAATATGATACCCCATTGTCACCACGGGTATTCATAGCAAGACATACATCAAGTGCTCTCAAATCCATAAAAGTATTCAATCCGATAAAACGAAATATCAAAGTGAAAACTCAAAGTTCACAACAAGATAGAGAGAGGGGAAAACACCATATGATCCAACTATATTAACAAAGCCCGCGATACATCAAGATCATGACATCTTAAGAACATGAGAGAGAGAGAGATTAAACACATAGCTACCGGTACAAACCCTCAGCCCCAAGGGTGGACTACTCCCCCCTCATCATGGTGGCCACCAGGATGATGAAGATGGCCACCGGTGATGATTTCCCCCTCCGGCAGAGTGCCGGAATGGAGTCTAGATTGTTTTTTCATGGCTATAGAGGCCTGCGGCGGTGGAACTTCGGATCTAGGGTTACCCTGAGGGTTTTTGGAATATTTGACAATTTATAGGGCGAAGAGGAGGTGTGAGAGGTTACCGAGGGGGGCACAACCCCCTGGGCGCGCCTGGTCTCCTGGGTGCGCCCAGGTGGGTTATGCCCACCTCAGGCCTCGCCTCTGGTACCTTTTTAGCCCATCCTGGGTCTTCTGGTCCAAAAAAATCTCCAAAAAGTTTCACTGCGTTTGGACTCCGTTTGGTATTGATTTTCTGCGAAGTAAACACAAGCAAAAAACAACAACTGGCACTGGGCACTATGTCAATAGGTTAGTCCCAAAAAATGATATAAAGTTGCTATAAAATGATTGTAAAACATCCAATAATGATAATATAACAGCATGGAACAATGAAAAATTATAGATACGTTGGAGACGTATCACACTATTCGGTGTTAGTTATGCTTAATGCTCGCTTATGTGATTTTTGTTTCTTGGTTGGATGCTTCTCAATCTTTTTGCTAGCCTTCACTTGTACTAAGTAGGAATACTACTTGTGCATCCAAAATCATTTGTAACGCCCCGAGACCAATGTGCCAGGTGTCGTCCAGTTATTCGCTGTTGTTGCGTTGTCATTGCTTGCGTGTCATGCATTGCATATCATGTCATCATGTGCATTTCATTTGCATACATGTTCGTCTCATGCATCCGAGCATTTTCCCCGTTGTCCGTTTTGCATTCCGGCGCTCCTATCTCCTCCGGTGGTCAGTTCTACCTTTCTTTCGTGTGTGGGCATTAAACATTTTCGGATTGGACCGATACTTGCCAAGCGGCGTTGGTTTACTACAGGTAGACCGCCTGTCAAGTTTTGTACCATTTGGACTTTGTTTGATGCTCCAGCAGTTAACCGAGAGACCGAAAAGGTCTCGTGTGTGTTGCAGCCCAACACCCTTCCAAAGTGGCCCAAAGCCCACCTAAACCTCCTCCATCATCTCGGTCGTTCGAGCACGATCGCGTGGCCGAAACCGCACCTCATTTGGACTCTCCTAGCTCCCTCTACCTATAAATATGTGATCCCCTCCGAAATTCGCGGTCTAACCCTAGCCCCCTCCCTCTCCTCGCGCGCCAGACATTTATCCCGTCGACGGACATGTCCGCTCTGCCGTCCGCCGCCACGTGTCTGCCTCCCATTGGCCGCCGCCCGTGCCCACTTCGCCGGACCGGGAGCCCGCAGCCGGCCCCCGAAGCCCATCGCGCCAGCACCGCCGCCCAGATCTCGCGCCTCCTCGCCGCAGAGCTCCGCCGCCCCTCGCCCGACTGGTCGCCGGGGCAGCAGCTCGCCGGACCACCGCGCCTCGCCTCCCCATCGTCCCTGCACCTCGCCGGAGGCCGTCATGCTCCTCATCACCGGCGCAAGCACCGCCCGCCGCCGCCAGGTGCTTCCCCGACCTCCACCGTGGCCGGCCCCGGCGCCTCACGGTCGGATCTGCCGTTCTGGCGATCGCCGGAGTTTCCACCGCCGGAGTTGACCTCGACCTCCAGATCCGCATCGTCCCGACCCTGAACGGCACCGTCCCCCGATCCAAGCGGTGTCCCGCATCCCTGAATCCCTCTGTCCTACACCGTCCTGTCCCGGTTTGACTTTCTCCGGAGGTATAAATTTCACTGTCCCTGAAATTCCCAGATTCATATGCCCTTGTTCATCGTGTCGTAACTTTGCATCCGTAACTCCGTTTTGCACGTGTAGCATATCAAAATGTTTGCCTCAGAGAGCACATCATTTCATCTCATTGCATCATTTTCATCTGAGTTCATCTTGATTCCGAAATGTTGTTAGAAGAGTGCTATTTGAGTTAATTGTCAGATCTGCTGCATCAAATAGCTATTTGTCATTTTTTCCATGATTATTGTGTGCATGATATGCCCGTGAGCTCTACACGAGTTTTGTTATATGTTTTCCCATCTATCCAGAGGTGCAGCCCATGTATTTTTGTCATGTGTGTGGTGACTAGCACAAGCTTTCAAAGTGGTGCATTCGTTAATGCTGATTTCAGGGACTTGATCAGTTTATCTCAATATGTACATGTTGTTTCCTAGTGATCCGTGCCTCTTTTGAGGATGATCAGTAGCGATGTTTTGTTAATATTGTAGTGCTCTATCCATCCATGTCTTTGTTCGCAATTATGGAGTACCCTAGCTTGACTCAATCGAGCTCTACTTTTGTCATTTCGTGAATCTGGGCAGATTGTCTACTTGTTAGCGATTTTGCCGATGATGTTATAGTTGATCTGTGCATGCTATGGTATTGTTCTTGCCATGTCTAGCTTGTATTTTGTGTATTCTTGATGGGTGTATGCTTAGATTGTCACAACTTGCTCTGTAGTGAGTGCATCGAGCTCGTAAACATGCCTACTTGATATCTGTTTCAGCATGCTCCAGTTTTCACTAAGTCTGAGAACTGATTATGTTTTTACCATGTTCACATGCTTGCAATTGTATTTTATGATCTTTACTTTGCACTTTTGTTAAGATCTTTGAGTAGATCCATGCCATTCTTTACTTTGCCATGTTAAGCTCCTGTAGCATATAGTTTTCATGCTCCAAAGTGTGCTACCTGATCTGAAATTCCAGACAAGTGTTAATTTCACTAAGTCTGAAATCTGTTTACCAAATGCACTTTTGCCATGCTTGTTTGAACCTGTTAATGGATGAATTGGCCGTAGCTCAGTGCTAGTCTTTTGTTAAGCATCATGAGTGGATCCCTGCCATGTATTTTGTTGCCATGTTTGAGTGCTGTAGCATGAGTATCTTGATGCATTTAGATGGCTACTTGCTATTTATCGAAGACCGATGCCATATTTGAATCGCTTGCCATTTCCAAACCGTAACTCCGATTCCGATGATCTTTATATCGTTTTCAAGTGATTTCATCTCATATTTCCAGTGGCACACTTGGATTTCCATGTTGAGGCCAAGTTCTTTCATTCCCTTCCAAATCATGCATATGCATCGCATACCGCATCCCGCATATCATATCATGTTCATGTGTTGGCTGTTTACTATGTTGTGTGCTTCTTTCGGGTGTTGCTTCTTCGGGTTGATTCTGGTAACGTCGCGTTTGTGAGCATCCATTCGTCTACATCCGTTTGCCTTCTTCATGGACTCGTTCTTCTTCCTTGCGGGATTTCAGGCAAGATGACCATACCCTCAAAATCACTTCTATCTTTCCTTGCTAGTTGCTCGCTCTTTTGCTATGCCTATGCTGCGATACCTACCACTTGCTTATCATGCCTCCCATATTGTTGAACCAAGCCTCTAACCCACCTTGTCCTAGCAAACCGTTGTTTGGCTATGTTACCGCTTTGCTCAGCCCCTCTTATAGCGTTGTTAGTTGTAGGTGAAGATCGAAGTTTGTTCCTTGTTGGAACATGGAGATGTTGTTCCTTGTTGGAACATGTTTACTTGTTGGGATATCACAATATCTCTTATTTAATTAATGCATCTATATACTTGGTAAAGGGTGGAAGGCTCGGCCTTATGCCTGGTGTTTTGTTCCACTCTTGCCGCCCTAGTTTCCGTCATACCGGTGTTATGTTCCCGGATTTTGCATTCCTTACGCGGTTGGGTTATAATGGGAACCCCTTGACAGTTCGCTTTGAATAAAACTCCTCCAGCAAGGCCCAACCTTGGTTTTACCATTTTCCTGCTGACCACCATATACCCCTTCCCTTGGGTTCTGTAGATTCAAGGGTCATCTTTATTTTAACCCCCCCCCCCCCCGGGCCAGTGCTCCTCTGAGTGTTGGTCCAACTGAGCGATGTCCGGAGCTACCAGGGGCAACTCTGGGCTGGCCCACCCGACGTCTTGCTCATCCGGTGTGCCCTAAGAACGAGATATGTGCAGCTCCTATCGGGATTTGTCGGCACATCTGGGTGGCTTTGCTGGTCTTGTTTTACCATTGTCGAAATGTCTTGTAACCGGGATTCCGAGTCTGATCGGGTCTTCTCGCTAGAAGGAATATCCTTCGTTGACCGTGAGAGCATGTCATGGGCTAAGTTGGGACACCCCTGCAGGGATTTGAACTTTCGAAAGCCATGCCCGCGGTTATGGGCAGATGGGAATTTGTTAATGTCTGGATGTAGAAAACCTGAAGTTGACCTTAATTAAAATGCATCAACCGCGTGTGTAACCGTGATGGTCTCTTTCCGGCGGAGTCCGGGAAGTGAACACGGTGTTGGAGTTATGCTTGACGTAGGTTGTTCTAGGATCACTTCTTGATCATAGTTGTTCGACCATGCTTTTGCTTTCTCTTCTCGCTCTCTTTTGCGAATAGGTTAGCCACCATATATGCTAGTCGCTTGCTGCAGCTCCACCTCATACCTTTACCTTACCCATAAGCTTAAATAGTCTTGACAGCGAATGTGCGAGATTGCTGAGTCCCCGTGACTCACAGATACTTCCAAAACCAGCTTGCAGGTGTCGAGGATACCGTGCAGATGACGCAACCAAGCTCAAGGAGGAGCTCGAGGAAGATCTTGTCTTTTATGTGGTGTCGTTCTAGTTGATCAGTAGTGGAGCCCAGTTGGGTTCGATCGGGGATCTGTGTAGCATTTGGGGT